>NC_039262.1:4561918-4861918 GCF_003368295.1 Carassius auratus | reverse complement strand
TCAAGAATCAGGCCCTCCTGAATTTTGAACACAACCTTTGGGTTGATCATTAAGCACTATTTCACACCCACCTTCGTTTTTCTGCCCATATATGTTTGGGCGAACCAGTCAGATTCCATTGCCTTCAGGTTTGCCATGATCTGACCCTGCAAAATAAATAGGTAGACAACTAAAGTATTTGCACACATAACTACTACTAAATGTAGTTTCCGCATAGGATTTTTAACGCCATATCAGTGGAAAGGTGATGCTTACAGCAAAAGCTTCATGGAACTCAAACACATCGATGTCATTCATCGTCAGACCGCTCTTCTCCAGGACCTTTGGAGTGGCGTAGGTCGGCCTGAGAGAGAAAACAACCCAGACACAAGTGTGTGTCATAAGAGAGAGAGAGAGAGAGAGACACAGAGAGAGAGGAAGAAAGAGAACATGCGTTAATACATTTAAATCTCACTTAATATTAGATATCGATGACAGATTATTATCCCTGATAGTCGATTTGGACCACCAAATATAAATTATAGTTTTGTTTCTGGCTTTAGACACCACAATAATTAATCATAAAATCAGAACAGTAACATATTACAATAACAATTAATTAAAATAATATGTATGGCAATTTGCGTTGTTTCAGTTTTATGATGTAACAGTTTACCTTAAAATGATTGGAAAAATATATTTAATACCTTAAATAATTATGACTTGTGAAAAATGTCTACCATTCAATAGTTTGGGGTCTTTTGAAAGAAATTTTAATTTAGCGAGGATGGGCTTAAATGCTAAATGTATAAATGTGTTTTTTAACTTTCAATTCATCAAAGAATCCTAGAAAAATTATTGTGGTTTCTACAAAAAACTGTTTTAACATTGATGATTATATGCTGAAGTCTGGATTGATGATGCTGAAAGGAATAAATACATTAGAAAACATCCATTTTAGTTTTTGGTTAAATTAATGCAGCCGTAGTGAGCATTCAAGTTATCTTTCTAAAAGATTTAAAAAACTTTACCCCCTGTTTTGAATTCTTTGTATTAAGAATGACAACTAGGGAACAATGTATATCTTTATAGCATATAAAAGAGAACAGAAAATGTTTCAGACCACGGAGTCTCATTTTCCTGCAGTCTATATTAAAGAGTCACAAACAGATGCATGCCACAACACAACCAAACCACAACAGTAACAAAACCTCACAGACAAGAAGAAAAGAGGCAGGAACTCACCCGAGAAGGAGCTGGTCTTTTGGGTCTTGAGACACGTACACAAAATCTCTGAAGGTAAAAACACACAGACAGACAGACATTATATCAGCATCAGCATCACGAGCCGCTGTAGAAATAATGATGTCTGTCTGCTGTAATGGGACACTACTATAAACAGTGAATAATATAAAACACCTACAGCTTCAGGAAACTAAGCTTTAAAAAGGGTTTACTATAATTTATTATACATTTACTGAAATGTAATTTGCATATTTTTTTAAAATGTGAAAATACTTTATCATTGACCAAAATCATGTGCAGCAACAGTTTTGTGGTAAACACTGTTTTTGGTTTTCAGTACTTCTGAGCCACTTTTGCAGCCTAAAGTCAATACATACACTTGATTCATGGGTAAATTTGGACAGATCAGCTAAATTGTTTATCTAACACAGATGATGTTGTCAGTGAAATGCTGTTGGTGGTAGTTTTTAACATAAGGCATTATTTTTGTTTTGTACCTGAGATACGCTTTAGGCTTGTAACCCATAGCAAGAGCTTTCTCCTCTGACATGATCAAAACTGCAGACGCTCCGTCAGTCTGAGTGAACACACACACACACACACACACACACACACAGAGCAAAGCTCATGACAAATCTGACACATATTCCTTAAATTAAGAGTCTGGTTAAATAAATTGGATAAACCAGAAGCTCAAATAACTGACGAGGAAGGAGGAGTTTGCGGCCGTCACTGTGCCGTGAGGCTTGATGAAGGCAGGTTTCAGTTTGGCCAACTGCTCCATGGTGGCAGGACGGATCCCGTTATCTTTAGACACAATATCCCTCCCTGTGACAAGCACATCACCACATTTAAAGTTTAAACAATCATCATAAATCGAACTGTTGCTCTGTTACTTTGTAACATCTGCATGCAATATTGTAGCTTGGTCCATACAGACTTGGATGTGAAAGCACACTCAGAAGTGTTAATAAAAATCTTATTTCTGTTCAAATCATTTGCTTACTGCATTTTCATAATGTGCCTGCAAGCTGAATTAATAAAAATAATCCAAAGTATAAAAAGGTTTTTTTTATCATCGTGGTGGAAACAAACAAACAATGGAAATGTGACTTTCTCACAATTTTGAGTTTTCACGTCTGCCTGTTTTCAGTCAGTAAAGTCAGAATTGCGAGATACAGGCGTAAACTTATAATTATGAGATATAAAGTTGCCATTCTGATAAAAGAGAACCCAAAAATGTCATTTAAAAAAACAAAAACTGAATTATGCAATGTAAACTCAAAATTGCAAGGAAATTGTGCCCTATTTTCAGTCAAAAAAGTCAAAATTGATAGATATAAACTCTAGATATAAATGTGAGATGAAAAAAAAAACAAAGTTCTGAGAAACAATTTCACGATTTCAAAATATATTTTGTCAATTGTCAAAAATGTCAATTCTGAGATGCTGAATAGCTATTATATATATGTTTTTTTTTTTTCACGTCACTTGTGAGATGTAAATCAGAATTCTGAAAAAGTCCAAAACCTGTTTCTGGCAGAGGCTGAAATGCTGTGGCGGGATCTGCTGTGATTGTGTTAATTGCTCACCTGGCACTTTAAAGCTGACGACGTCACTGAGCAGCCCGCTGTCTTGAGCTTTCTTTGCGAGTGTGTGAGATCGTAGAGCAAATTCATCCTGCTCTAAACGCGACACACCGAATGCAGCCGCCAGACGGTCCGCAGAGTGTCCCATTGTCTCGGCTGTGGAGAACTCGGCCACAGCCGGCAGCTAAACACACACACACACACACACACACACACACACACAGCTTTTAAAGAAGGGAACCAACAATACCATACGGACTGTAGTTTGACAGACTAAAACACTGAAAATATAAGTGTTCTAGTGATATATATTACATTTAATTACACCAATAGCTGGCTATAATATCTGACTAATCATGTGATTGACTTGTGACAGCATCAGTAACTTCGGGTAGAAAATTACAAACAATCAGGGATGATGTGACATATACTATATGTCAATTTTCCCTCTAAATTGTTTTTTAATTTATTGCTGTCTTTAAAGCTATGTATATTAGTTGTTTTCCGTATAATAATATTCAGCTATTTTGCTAATAACCTTTTTAAATAATAACAATAATATTTATATTATAAAATAAATAATTATATTAATCAAATAATATAATGCGTTTATATAATATATTAATATTTTTAGCAAGTTTTCGTTGAATTCATTTATAGTTGCCTTTAAAGGTATTAGGTGTTATAGATCTTTTCTGTATTTTCCAGATATTTTTGCTAATTAACTGTGCAAAGAATAAATAATAATATATATAATATTGATCGCAACAACAACAATAATAAATAATAAATATTATTATTATTATATATAAATTATGTAAAATGACTAATAATAATATTATTATTATTGATATTCATTAATAAATATGTAAGGATTGTTTTGCAAACTTTGATCAAACTTTGCATGATAAATGCTAAATTAATATACTGCTGCATTCCTCTGCATTTATTAGGGTGTTTTCAATGTCTCTAAAATATTTAGTTTCTAGATATGACATGAGTCCCTTTGCACAAAGATTGTTTAAATATGTTTTTAGAGTAATGTGTCACTTGGAGTGATAAATGCACTATAATTTAATTGTTTTCTGTGATTTGGGTATTGCACCTAGAAACACAAACTGAGGTGCGCTGGGGGCAATAAGTGAGGTGTATTATGGGTAATGTAGTACCTCAGGTGAAAGGTGAGCGAGGCGGATGGAGCCCAGCAGAGAGAGCCGAGCCCCGAGGGTCTTCGCCTTGTTAAGTGACAGCATCGTCTTCCTCATCTTGCGGCTGTGACGAATGGGAACGTCGGACATAAACTCAACCCCACCGGCGACGACGGCATCACACTGACCAGCAGCGATCAAACCAACCCCTAGAAAACAAATTAACAATCGATAGTTCCATTAACTATCTTCTGTTCAGTGCTGAAGAATGTGTGTGTGTGTGTGTGTGTGTGATGTATTCAATAACTGCAATCATCATAAAACATGTGTTCAGTACCTGTGGTCATTGCTTGATTGGAGGAAATACACGCCATGGTCACAGTGTGAGCGGGAGTCTTATCTGAGAAACCAGCACCAAGTGCTGCCTACAAAAAACAAAAAATAATTATTTCCAAATAAACATCATAAATAATTTTATAATCAAAAACCATGTAGCAAGTGCAATGCTTCTTAGAAATGGTACTTTCACTAATGATGGGTCCAGAGTTACTATAGTTAACTGAAAAAAAGAAACATTTCACTTACATTAAATAAAAAAAACATGAACTGAAAAGAAAACATTATTTTTTTTTATTTCTTAAGGCATTTTTTTTTTTTTTGGTCTAATTTGATGTACTAACACAACTAAAACTAAAATAAAAGAAATCAAAAGAAATATAAACATAAAAAAATGAAAAGTTGCAAAATATAAAAATAAGAAACGATTAAAAAATATTTATGAAAACTATAAATGTTTTATAAATGTTTTTTTTTTCCACACATACAAAATTGCATAGGAAAAACAAAAATATATAGAGATTTACAAAAACAAAATGAATATCTATCGAATATAAATTAATGCACATAATTCATAATTGTGATTTAAATGTTTCAATGTCAAATCTGATGTGAACCAGTGGGAATATATAAAGAATCACAAAAATCTATATAAAGAATATATACAAAAATCACAGGAACAGAAAAGTCCCTTTTAATATTTACATATTTAAACCTTTTAATTACATTTACAATATGCTGTGAATGGGTCTGCCGTGTTTTGATGCATAGTATGTGCTGACAGCATCCACACATTAAGTTCCTGACTCAGAAAAAAATCCCTTGCATTAAATTGAACTGACAGCTGTGGAAAAATATTAATTCAACATCCTGCTGTACCCAATGTACAAACAAACACGTCACTGCAGTAATGCTTTGCACTCAGATGACATCTCTACGCAGATGCCTGACCTCTCACTGGTCAGCATCATTATACACACATCAGACAAACTAAAAATAGCTTCAACATCCAAATTCTATTTTAGAAATCATCACAGACTCGAGGACAGACTGACCTCTCTTGCCACATTACTGGTCTTCACTTCCTGAATAACAGTTCCATACACTATATAATCAACAGCATCTTTAGGGAGACCGGTTCTGTTCAGCAGACCTCTGATAAAAACAGACAGCCAGTTAGTCCTGAACATAACAGTGACGAGTGAATCTTTGTGTGTGTATGTGATTGTGTGGTGACTTACTGTAACGCAGCTCTGGCCAGATCGTGGGGCATCAGGTCAGCATATCTAATAACAAAGACAGAAAGGGCAAAGACACAAAGAAAGATTTCTTCAGTTTTTCACAAGGCAGCACTGCATTTATAGAGTTTGTCCTAAATCTGTAATTAATTCAGCCTAAAACTTTCACTTGTAAATCATTTCAGAGTAATGCGTGCCACTGAGTTTCAGATTCTTAACCTTAAACATGAACATTTCCTGTTGTCTTAAATGTTTTGCTATTTGGTGTTTACTAACAGGTAAAAATCTGAAGCAACCAGGTCTGATGCATTAACATCATTATGAAGTGAAAAGTTGTGCGTTTATAAGAAACACCCATTATTAAGGCATTTTAACTTTAAAAATAATCACTGCTGGCCAAAAAAATCAAATAGTCCTATCAGCATAAACCATAATAATGCTTCCTACAAGTGAAAAAAGTCCATCCACTGTGTCACATCAAAATCCACACAACTAGTCTGGACTGTTTTTATTTGTGCTTGATCTCTGCATATTTCTCTCCTGATTCAGATAAGATGAATTTTCACCGGACAAAGCAAGATTATAGATAGAGGACTCATATTTTAGCTGTAAGCAACAATTTGAAGTTAAAAAAATGACTTGATGGATTTGTTTCTTACAAACATGCAGCTTTTTACTTAGCAGGATGTTAACTGATGGATTGGACTGATGTGGATTGATGTGATGCTTTTATCAGCTGTTTGGACACCCGTTCACTGCAGAGGATCTATTGGTGAGCAAATGATGGAATGCTACATTTCTCCAAATCTGTTCCCAAGAAGAAACAAACTCGTCTACATGTTGGATGGCCTGAGGGTAAATTCTTAGCATCTTTGGTTAAATTATTCCTTTAATCTCCTTTCTGCACCCTACAAACCACTGTGCTATTTAAACAATTGCTTTCATTTTTCAATTCACAAAAACTTTTCAGGCCACGTCTCTGAATCCCAAACACATTCTCACTTACGTTGTGCCAGACTGGAGGAAAGGGGTTCGGACGCCGTCAACCAGAACGACGTTCTTCATTCCTGGCTTGGCCAGAGTCTTCTTGCTCTTTGCTTTGTGATTAAAAAACACAACAGAAAGGACACGAAGAGCAAAGATTATTTACAGTTTCATTGGGAAAATGGAACGTGCATTTTCCTTTCTTTACTCTATATCAACATCGAATGTATTTATTTCTTTGATTTAGTTTTAGAATACAGCAGAATGGATAATAACTGGACTGGACACATTACCTTGAGCTCGCAGGTGAACAGATGTGCTGAGAGAACGAGCAGCTAAACAGAAAGAGAATGCAGTTAGTATTACCCTTCTGAGAAGTGATAATGACATGAAACGCTTAGTGATCCTCATAACGTGAAGTGTTCTTTAGCTCTGCTGAGACCCAGGACGTCTTACCAAACTGAGCGGCCTGCACAGATGTCAATGGACTGCTCCTCAGTGAAGTCAACAACATAGACGCCATCTCTGAGTATCTGGAAGACATGAAGCAAAAGTATGAATAATTATTCAAAACCATCATATCTCAGGTGCACTCATAATCTGGATAACAATACAATGGAATAAAGTAAAGGAATAATTGTTTTAGGTTCCATTCAGAAGATAAAAAAAGATCAGTGAAAATAAAACTTGGCAGACATTAGTTAAGCATAAAAGAATGTTTTATTGTCCTGAATGTACGGTTATCACACAGTGATTTAAGGGGTGTATAAGAAAATAGATTTATATTTGATTCTGATATATTTGATAAGTGTCATCTGAAGTTAAATGTGTTTTTGTGTTGTGTGTGTTTGTGTTGTGTGTGTGTGTGTGTGTGTGTGTGTGCGTGTGTGTGTGTGTGTGTGTGTGTGACCCTTCACCTACTTCTGTCAGTAGACAGGGCAAGGACAAATATGCAAATGCACTATACATTTAAACAGCAACTTACGATCTTGAAATAATTATAAAACAAGACTGATCATGATATAACCGCACATGACAGTAAAACCAAAGTAAAGAAACATAAAAATGACACTTTAACACACACGAATAAGAAGACGGATTCATTCTTCCGCATGTCTTGAAACACTGTTTAAGATATCCATCAAAGGATCATCATAAAAACATAATGTGTGTTATAATATAAGCGCATAGATCATATTTTACCTGTTATTGTTGTGAGTGCTGAGAAAGTGTGATGTTTGATATCTCGCGTCTGTCTAATGACTACAGCAGTGCATGATCCGCAGGACCCCGCTTCCCTGGCAAATCGAATCACTGCCTGAGCGAAAAGAAACACGCGGTGGATATACCTTTTATATTAAAAACATATATACACACACATACATAAATAATTCTACAAGTTTATTATATATGCTACACCTGTGAGATAACAGGATTTTTAAATAAAATGAGCTAAGTTTGCTGCCCTATCTGGCGGTTGCACGGGCTCGCGCTTGTTAGTGCGTTCGCGCGTTCACGGTGAAGTTTTGAGCATTGGCCACTCGACCGCACGTCAACGTCGCCGCCATATTGGAGCGGGCAACTCTCATAACTCTCACATCAGGACAGAAGAAAACGTACCTGACTCATCGACAGATTGGACACCTACAAACCGTCACACGATAATAAAAACAGATATCGGGGTGTTTCCTTTCACAGGTAAGACTCAGCTGTTCTTTCTCGATGTTTTTGGTCATTTTTAACATTATGTTGACAGCTTAATTAACCACCAGTGTCGGACTATTAATAAATAGCTAGCGATATCGCTAACGTAGTTAGCAGTGAAAGCTGAGACTTTATAAGAATTCAAAGTTTAAATGAATTCTTATTACGTTTTTAACTTATATTGCCATTTATATAATAAACTAAATTATGTTATGAGCACTTTGACTGTCTAGATTAATGATGGCACTAAAGCTTGTCTCTTTAATTCCACTACCGTTACTTATTTACAAAGATTAAGTGGTAACACTTTAGAATACTAGTCTTTTAGTTAATGTTCGTTAATTCATTAACGAACATGAACAAACTGTGAACTTATTCTATGTATTCTTTTTTCTTCCCTTTTAGCCATTTGCAAACAGGACAAGGACAGCCTTAAGGAAAGCTGAGGAAAGCTGTTCTCTGCATTTCCAAGAGACAAGACTATACCTCCCTAGACTAATGTTGTGTTTGTACTAAACCCAGAGCAGCCCTGAATGAATCGACAGAATGACCCAGCTCATATTCTAAAGCGATTAATCGTTTGAAAGCATTAATTTATACCAGAAAACAAGACAGAAATACTAAGGAAGAAAATCTCTGCATTAATCACTTAATCGTTTGATTCTGATTCATTCAGACATTTCTAATAATGTTGATACAAATGCTAATACTGCACTCATGGTTATAATAAAAGATGACATAATCATTCATAAAAATAAAACTTAAACCCAGCAAAGAAATAATGGATTTTGCATTAAGTAATTTATTTTCTCATTACATACAGTCAAGTATATTACAGATCTCTTCATACTCTATATAAAATTTGATTCATTGGCGTATATATTCAGTTTTGAGAGGTTAAAGGGCAGAGAGCATGATCACTATACAGTGGATTCCTTACTGCTTCCTCACATCAGCAATAATAGAAATAATAGAAACTTAATTTTCTGTAAAGTTGCTTTGCAATGATTTTTTAAGTAAAAAGCACTATAAATTAAATGAAAACAGTACTAAAATTAAAATAGTAACTTTTTACAAAAAGTTGAAATGCTAAAATTATTAAAACTGACATAAACATAAAGGCTAAAAAAAAAATAATAATAAAACTAATTCCTAAACCTCAAACTGCAACCATGAGGCTAAAAGCTATGCTATGTGTCACACTGAGTAAGTGCTGTAACAGTTTATAAAGACATTGATGTTGTTTGGATGCCAGAACCGTGTGTGTGTGTGTGTGTGTGTGTGTGTGTGTGTGTGTGTGTGTGTGTGTGTGTGTGTGTGTGTTTGTGTTTACCTGGATGTTCCCTTGTTTGACTCCTGGGATGATCTGAATCCTCTCAAAGTCCCTCCCCAGGATGATGATGTCACAGCCAGAGTAGTACGCCTGTCCCATGAGCCCCGGACAACACACACAGTCTGACACTGATAATCACAGAGAGTTCTACATATCATCTGAATGTAATGTTTTGCTACATTTTTATTTATTTTTTTAAAATCGAGGAATCAAAGTTTAAAATTTTTTCATTTACGGTTAATAATCTCTGCTGCTGCTGTTACACTCACAGTCACGGACAGCTGGAATCATCTGGACTTTTTGAGTCAAATATTTTGTCAACATTTTTTAGCATTTTTATTTTAAATTATTTCTTAACCTATCAGACAATCTCTGCCTTCATTTTGCATGCATCTTGTTTATTCTCGCTTATAAACTTTTTGTTGTGTTGTTTTTTATCCTCATTTGTAAGTCGCTTTGGATAAAAGCGTCTGCTAAATGAATAAATGTAAATGTAAACTTATCAAATTTTGGCTTCTTTTCCTTACATGAATATCGAAATATTCAACTCAAATAAAAACTTGTATGATGCAGTATTAGAATTAGAATTTAATTTGGGGTCCTGAAATACCCTGAACACAACACAGAGGTTAAGATGACCATTGCTACAAAAATAAAATAAAAATTGAAACTCATCCTATTTTGTTTTAATTTTCCCATACAAAATCATACAGTTACTGATGCTATGGACTGTGGGATTACTAACAGGCTATTAATAAAAATCTGTCTCTAAACCTCTTTTCTCTTTATTAAAAGTTGATCTAGACAAATACATGATGGAATCAAATGTTTTGCAAATCCGCTAGAAAGGCATGATCTCAAATGATTCGCGAAACGCGCTTCGGAGTCCCGATCTGAATCAAATGTTTTACGAACTCCGAAGCCCAGATCAAGTGATTTGCGAAACACGTCTTAAACGATCTTAAAAAGTCATACTTATTAAATTTTTACAGTGTAAAATATTTCTATTTATTTTTGTTAATTACGTTTAATGTCAAGTTAGCTTAGTAAACCGTACAGAGATCTTTGTCTGCTGGGTCAAAAAGGTGTTATAAATTATAAATAGTGTGTAGTAAAAGTTACTGTAGTGTTTTTGCACAATTTGCATTGGGTCTATAATTTAATTACGGTCATAATTACCGGTATATTATATTATATTATGCATCATTCCATGAATCTTGATGTATTTAGGTTCAATGTTTGTAGTAAGTTTATGATTTCTTGTATTATTTTTAACTTCCTGTGACCTATGACCTCTGACTGGACACACGCAGACACGTGAACTCGCAAGTGGTGTGTGTTTGGTCATGTGATATGAGGAGGTCATGTTTGTCTCCAATGACATCAGGATTCTGGGCCGTGTCATCTGTTACATGCATTTCAATAGAAATCCAAAATTGAATATAATATATATCGGATCTTATATTTATTCTGTAATACAGTCAATAACATAACACAGGTTTTGATTATTATTACCTTGGATTATTTTGTATATAACAACAGAATTTTTAAAATAAGATTACGATTAAGAATCAATAAATCACTTGTTTAATAATAATCGTAAACCAGGCTTGTGAATTACAAAATTACTTTGTTAAAAGGAAATGACTTCTGTGTATGAAAGACTGTTTGACTTTGCATTAAAGGTTCACATGGAACTGTAGACGTGTGTGATAATGTTTATTTTTATATTTGGTCAAAGGCAGTGGTGGACGAAGTACACAAATCAAGTACTAAAAAGTACAGATACGTATAATAAAATATTACTCCAGTAAAAGTAAAAGTACTCCTTTTTCAATTTTACTCAAGTGAAAGTACAAAAGTACTCAATTTTGTATGTACTTAAGTACTGAAAGATAGATGTTTGCAATTTTATATAGGCTAATTTAATTTTATATTAGCACATATTTTTTTTTTTTTATAATCCTGCTCAAAATACCTGGGATTTTTTCCAAAATAACCACTATATGGAGTCAAGATATATTTTTGTTGTTGATATGGACTACGCTGACGAGAGTAATGTTCACTGTGAAGCTTGCACTGTGATGTACCTGAGAGAAAACAGAGATGACCATCTGATTTTCACCAGTAAGAACAAAGTATTTTAAAGTTTGTGGTTTTACAGAACATCACAGTTATATATGACATGATAATAAGGCCTGAAGTTAGGAAGAACATCTTAAGGAAAATATAATTATATTTTCTTTATGATTTTTTTCCTTCTCAATCCTTGTGTGTGGTGTAAAAACACCCCTGGCCAAACGGGGTGCATCTCTTCCCCTCTTTGATAATTAGTGTAGTTACCATGTTCTGAACATCACATCCCTTCTTTTCTCCCCAGATGTAAAATATATATCTATATATATATATATATATATATATATATATATATATATATATATATATATATATATATATATATATATAGGTGGTTGAATAATAATATTTGGACATTATTTATAAAAATTACCTCAAGTTAGCACCAGCAAGCTTGTTAGCTAGACATTTAGCATCAGCTACAATATTTACTTATTTTCAGTACGGTTATGAATAAACATTCATGTCTGTCTAAGGTTACTCGTCTAGTTAATCCAAACAATATAACGTTACTGTTGATAAACAATATAAAAACAGACGTCATGGTAGAATCTTAATAAAACTGTTAATATTACGGCAGCGGGGAATTTGGACATGCATGAGTTATTTTATTTAATCTGTGTTAGTTTAAGGTTACTTTATTTTATTTTTTAAACTAAAACACAGAGACGCTGATTGATGTGTCTGCATTGTTTGCACTGGAGCATTTCAGTGGGCTTAAACAGATCACTCTTTACAGCGGATTTAGTTCCCAAACAACTGACCATTTTGACCTAAATATGATTTTCAGTTACAATAATTAATCCTAAATTTCGACATTAATAACTTACTTTTAACAACATCAGACGCACGCGCGCTCACAAGATCTGCCGGTTCTTCTGTAGACTTGCAATAAACGGTTTATTTGAATCAGTGAGTGGTCGACTGCAGAACAGCTGCAATCGGATCGTTCCAATTCGTAAACGAATCGTTTGGTGCGATTCGCGATCCAATTCATGTTTATTTTGAAAAGACTCAGTTCGTTCGTGATGAATCAGACACCGCTTCTGCGTGTCGGAGCACGTGATATATTATAGGTAACGATATGTTTTATGAAATGTGAAGTTAAAAGTACGATCTTATGCTTTGGAATGTAGTGAAGTAAAAGTAAAAGTTACTCAAAATAAAACTAAGACAGGTAAAAAAAAAGCCTCAAGTCCAAATATTCATTTATCACTAATTAACTGTTTGACAAACACTTCCTGCTTTAAAAAAAATCTCAAACATGCTCCGAAGTCCCGATCTGAATCAACCGATTCGCGAACAGGCTCCGAAGTCCCGATCTGAATCAACCGAGTCGCGAACATGCTCCGAAGTCCCGATCTGAATCAACCGAGTCGCGAACAGGCTCCGAAGTGCCGATCTGAATCAACCGAGTCGCGAACATGCTCCGAAGTCCCGATCTGAATCAACCGAGTCGTGAACAGGCTCCGAAGTCCCGAGTCGCGAACATGCTCCGAAGTGCCGATCTGAATCAACCGAGTCGCGAACAGGCTCCGAAGTCCCAATCTGAATCAACGGAGCCGCGAACACGCTCCGAAGTCCCGATCTGAATCAACGGAGTCGCGAACACGCTCCGAAGTCCCGATCTGAATCTACAGAGTCGCGAACAGGCTCCGAATTGCCGATATGAAAACTTCAACCAAAGAATGTAAAAAATAACTCTATTTCTCTAATAACTCTAACTCTACAACTCTATGAAAGACTCAGATCACGTATCTAAAAATAAATCGCTATAGTAAAAGAGACATAATAAGAGGAGCAAAGTTTCCTACCATTCTGCTGTGTTTGGTCCTCATACGCGCCTGACGCTCAGCGGCGCTTCTCCGCCCCTCACATGTGCGTTTATAGCGCTAAATTAATCATCTTTGCTGATTATTATACATTTACTTCATTGTCAGCTTCAGGTACTTCATTTATTATTTTTCAATGAACTGTTTGAAACAAAAAAAGGTTGTATTTCAATAATAGTTCTAAATGATCAAAATAAAATATATAAAATAAATAATAAAAAATATGATTTTCAGTTACAATAATTAATCCTAAATTTCGACATTAATAAATTACTTTTAGCAACATCAGTCGCATGCGCTCACAAGATCTCCCGGTTCTTACTTCTGTAGACTTGCACTAAACGGTTCATTTGAATCAGTGAGTGGTCGACTCCAGAACAGCTGCAATCGGATCATTCTAATTCGTAAACGAATCGTTTGGTGCGATTCGCGATCCAATTAATGTTTATTTTGAAAAGACTCAGTTCGTTCGTGATGAATCAGACACCGCTTCTGCGTGTCGGAGCACGTGATATATTATAGGTAACGATATGTTTTATGAAATGTAGTGAAGTTAAAAGTACGATCTTATGCTTTGGAATGTAGTGAAGTAAAAGTAAAAGTTACTCAAAATAAAACTACTCCAGTAAAGTTCAAGATACTTCAAGATACTTGAAAAATGTACTTAAGTACAGTAACGAAGAAAAGCTACTCTGTTACTGTCCACCACTGGTCAAAGGTCATGGACAGAGGAGTCTCTCTGCATCATTCACTGTGCTGGGTAATTATTAAAAATAGAATAGATGAATAGAAATATGTTTAATGGTTTATTTTTAATCACCTTTTCTACATCTCTCTCTGTCTGCAGCTCGCACTCTTGTGGTCAAGGTCAAGAATCAATGATCCGAACTCAAAGGTGTGTTGTGTTCTTTCTCTTGATTCCTCTGATGTAATAATCTCACTGTTTATTGATTTAAAATAAATACATTTATTCAGCAGGATTTCGTTGTGGGTCTGCCATCGGTCAGAAAACAGATCTACAAAACTGTCCACAATAAAGTCAGAGTAAAGGGCTTTATTCTGCTCCAATGCAGATTATAGAGGTAAACACACACATGAATCGAACCCCCAACTGCTCCTCGGGCACCACAGCATAAATGATGAACACTGCTCCGGGTGTGTGTTCACAATGTGTGTGTGTGTTCACTGTTCACGTAGGATAGGTAAAAAAAAAGCAGGGCACGAATTCTGAGTTTGGGTCACCATACTTGGCCGTATGTCATGTCACTTTCGTCACTTTCACTTTTTTCATCTGAGGTTAGTACCATCATTTTCATATATAGGTTTAAACCTATAAAGCCTACAGTATCATTATTGATACACATATTACTAACTGTTAACATTATAAAATCTTTGCTGAAAAACCTGTTGTATTCTATCTTCTACATGCCTTCTGTCGTCTGATTAATTAATTAAATAAAACCGCATATTTGAGCATTTATCAGCTTGTGTGACCTCACGTCTGTTTTCTAGAATTTTGGCAAGCTGGCGATGACATCAGTGTCCAAAGCTCTGATTGGCCTTTTTTTATGGTCAGGTGTCTTGCAAAAAGAACCACTTTGGGCAGCCGGAGAGAGAAGTTAAGTAAGTCTGAGAGATATGATGTCATTGGGACCTGAATGTAGCAACTGATTGTGCTTTTGACTTTTTTTTTTTTTTTTTTTTTTTAATCTGGCTGTCCTGGGGGCGGGGCTTATGGGAGCAGGCATTGCTCAGGTGATGATAGACAAGGGTGTTGGCACCATCTTAAAAGACACGACAGAGGAAGGACTTGCCAGAGGTCAACAACAGGTGTACAAAGGTTTGGTGAAGCACATGCACAATATTACATCAACATGATGGAAATATGCAGCGGTTTGTTTTCCAAACCCACTTTGCAGTCTCATCAGCTGCAGGTCATAGTGTGAAACAGCAGAGGGCGCTGCACTCCGAGACATTAGAAAGAAACCATATAAAATAGTGCTGAGAGCCACCAGGTGTCAGCTTTCTGTGCATAGACACCTATGAGTTGAGAATCTCTGCTAAAATACAAACACAAATAAAAACAAATATCAAAATGTCCAACTATTGAAGGTCTCCTGTTATGATAAGTGTTCCTACAGTCAGGGCAAGCCTCGAAATGTCAGCGGGGTTTTAACTGTGATTTCTAGGCCTGGGAAAATCATGGAAATTTCTGTTGTGAATACTATTTTGGCTAGATATTTTGGTTTCTTTGTAAGTTTGTTTTCTATTCATTTATTAAACTTGTTTATTTGTTTATTTATATATTTTAGTGAAATTGTTTTTTAACAGTTTAAATTCAATCAGGAAAAAGGCTTATTTTAAAGTTAATTTATTTATCTTGTATTTCATTTAAATTCAACCAGGAGAGAAAAGTTGGATTTTTAGGTAAAACATGTATGTTTTTTATATGGTGGATATTTTTCTAGATTTATATATATATATATATATATATATATATATATATATATATATATATATATATATATGATGTATGTAGGTATGTATGTATGTGACCCTGGAGCACAATACCAGCCTTAAGTCTCTGGGGTATATTTGTAGCAATAGCCAAAAATTCATTTTATGGGTCAAAATTATAGATTTTTTTTCATGCCAAAAAATCATTAGGATATTTATTAAAGATCATGCTCCATGAAGATATTTAGTCAATTTCCTACCGTAAATATATCGAAACTTCAGTTTTGATTAGTAATATGCATTGCATATCATCATCAATGTTCTTCAAGGAATGTAAGGTTCAAAAGAATAGCATTTATATGATACAGATATAGTTTTTAACATTATAAAAGTTAAAATTTAGATATAATTTATTTAAACTTGGACTGCTTGTTTTTTGCTATGATCCAACTCTAATCGTCCTGTCTCATCACTTTGGCTAAAGGAAGGAGTTGGGCCCAAGAAACTGGACTCTGACAACAGGATTTGGGTTTCCTGTCAGTGCGGCGACACTTGCTGACGAGGTCGGTATTGATGTGGTGGCTCATGTTGCAGAGGATCTTGGCAAGGCTTTTGGAACGCGATTCGGAGGAGGAAATGTCTAGGTCTTGAAGATGCTGGTCCTAAAAGGGTTCAAAGGTGCATCTGTTAAACCACACAGCTTTGTGTTCATAAATTGTCAGTTCGGTCTTACAGAACATTTAATTGCAAGTTAAAGGGATAGTTCACCTAAACATAAATGTGCATTTGACTTTTCAAGAAATAATGCCTTCACTTTCTGTGTCATCACTGTAACAAATAAGGCAAAGCTATTCTTATCATGTTTGAATTCAGTAGTCAGATGCATTAATCATATGTATATATGCACTTCAGGACGCAAGTCTGGAAACAGTTGTTATGTGTACGGAGCAAAATCGAAAGAAAAGAAGGTGAACTCAGGAGCTGAAGATATTCTCAAGAGCTTCAAGCTAACAGCACCCCCTGCTGTGTAAATTGGTTTTCATGATTTACAAACCTCCTCAGAAGAAACCCTTCATATTTCTCTTATTTGTCTCTTTAGCTCTGCCGATGAGGATATTCAGTACAGACTCGTGTCCCGATTCGTAAACGAAGGCAGTATTGTGTCTACAGGAAGGCATTCTGCCCGACCCCGTGCAAGGAGACATTGGAGCCGTGTTTGGACTTGGCTTCCTGCCATGCTTGGGAGGTAACAAACACATCACACACCTTGTTATTAAAGTGATTTATCTTAAGTGATGCGGACCTAGCACTTAACCCTGAGGCACATCACATTGTGCCTGGGGATAATTTAGGATTTGCAAAGTTCTTTCACAACCCACCTTTCTCCCACATATCAGGCCCATTCCGTTTTGTAGATTCATATGGAGCTGACAAACTTGTCCAGAAAATGAAGCACTCTGACCTCAGAGTTTGGGATCTCATAAGATGTCACAATCACTCACTTAATTAAGTGCATTATTTACAAATCCTCAATTCTGTGTTTTATCATTTGTAGGTTACAAAGCAGATCTCTTCTTACTTGGTCTGTACATAATTTGTCAGTGTATTTATGTGATTAAAGAAAAGGTATCTATGTAAAATCCCTGTAAAGATGAGGTTTGCTGTCTCTCAACAACATGATAGACTCTTTTTTTTACAAACTTTTGCACTTTATTATTTGATGTAATATTTGTATAGCATAGTAGTTTGTATGTTTGCATATGGTTCTGCTATAATAAACTTGTAACCCATTGCCTGAGAAGAATTATCTCAAAGGGTTTAATCCTTACTATATGTTTAATTCTCAATATTTACATTAATGCTAATGTGAGCAAACAAGAAAGCATTAAAGTTTAATTGCAAAAGTATGCAATAAGCAAAATCTAGTATTCCAGAAATTAATTAGACCTACCTAAAAAAAAAAAAAAACAGTGTTCAGTTGAGCACTATTGATTTATTATTTTCTGTAGTTGATCCATTAGGATTAAATCATACATGGTGAAATTACAGTACAAATGAAACACGCTACAATTGTTAAATATTATTCAAAGTACAAATGCACCTACAGAGGGGGAAGCTGTTAAATAAGCATTCCAGAAACATTCCTGAAATGCTGATAAAATATTTTTTTAAACCGTGATATAAGGCTAAACCTCATTTCAGCAGCTCTGACTCCCCTCACACACATCCTCCATCAGCGTGGGCTCTAGTAGTTAGTAAACTCTTAATTACTGTCACCTAATTACAGCGTGTTCTTTAGACTGTAAACTCTTGCTGCTCTTATTAGCATGTACATCACAAACTAAACCTTTTTTTAAGTCCCTAAAAAGTCTCACTTCCTTGTGTGCATGACATGAGCTCCATATGAGAGCAGCAGGAAAGAAGAAAATTGTGCTCTACATGAGTAAATCTCATCAAACCAGTCAAGGAAAATATATTTATTAATATTTTTCCCCCTAGAATTTTTTCATTAACATTTTGCCAAATTCTTGAAACAAAGTTTTTTGTTTGTTCTGATTATTCTCAATGATCCTCTTTAGATCCTGTTTTATTAAGAAAAAAAGAAATTGTTTTATTTAAAATTATTTAAACTTTTTTTCCACACTACAATAATGAGAATAAGTATTACATTCAAACATTAACAATGTTTAGGGCTTAAATGTGCTTAAATATCAAAAAAATAATAACACAATCCAAAATAATAATAATAATGATCTTAATGTAATTAAAATTAATAGTGCTCCATAATATATTAGTCACGATCTGTCAGTTCTTTGATTAGAGAGGTGCATTTCAGACACACACACATACACACACACACATATAAAACATCTGAAAAGGTCTGAGCAGAAGCACTCATTGTGGCTGAAGTACTCTTGTGTCTCTCAAACAAAAACATTCCTTCAGTTCACGAGGATGTTGCCCTCATATCTTGGGTCTCCATCCCTTGATGAACTGCATGATTTTTTTGACATGTAGTTTTGTGAGTTTAAAGTCCTCCGACAAGATTTCCTCCGTCAGCTGAGTGAAAATAGAGCCGTCGATCCTCTCTCGGCTGAACAGACCAATCACGTCGTCCGAAAGGCCGATGAACCGCAGACTGGATGAAACCTCCTCCACCGAGAGCCAGCACAGCTCTGCTGGGGGTCGCCAAGATGACCCGGCCCCGCCCTCTGCCCCCTTCACCATGGTGACTGATCCAGAGGCGGGATCTGCGATGACTGTGTCCTCCTCTAAACTCTTGACTGGTCTGGGTGGAGTCTCAGGGCCGCCTTCTGAACCTCCCTGATTGGCTTGAGGCTCCTTGGGGGTGGAGCTAATGAGGTCGGGTATCAGAGTGGGAGAGTTCCTATCTGTGGGGGTGAGCCAATCGGAGGAGGCGTGGGTGTGTCCCGGATTGGCAAAGGGGTTTAGGGCGCCAAACGGTGCAAAGCGGTTTTGCGCCACTGGCCGAGGTCTAGGGCAGGTGGAGTAGTTCTTATGGGCGGAGTCTGTACTGAGCAGAGGTGTATTGAGGATGTTGGAGGTGTAGGCCCCGCCTCCTCGTGGGTGGGACCAACAGGCTTGCGCGGGCTGGGCGGGATCAGGGCTCACGCTGGGGTCGGAGGTCACACAGTCAGCCCAGGTGCAGGGGTAACAATACAGGGAATACGAGTCTGGTGATGGAGAGTTGCTGCCACTACGAGGAGCAGAACTGATGGAGAGAGAGGGTTGTGATATAATGAAGAAATCACCAAAAACTAAAAAAAGATACAGCATCAATAATCCAAACAGCCAAAAAGTTACAAAAAAGCATGTTTGAAAGGTTAAAATGTACAATAAAAAAGTCCCCCTTTGTGTTTCCTCAAAAGCACAAAATAATTATTAATGGATTAATTAACTTACTCTTGATTCCCATTCCTACTGATTTCCAATCAAAAAGTACTTGAAACAGCTCTACTTAAATCACTCCAAAAGTATTTTTTTTTTACCTTTCTTGCAGTCCAGAGGAATAAAATGAGAGGTTTGGGTTGAGTGTTTGTGTGGGCGGAGCTTTACGCAAGCGGGTGGGGACCGGAGAGCTGGGGGCGGGGCCTTTAGCACAGCGGGGCGGAACAGGAGGAGCATTTAAGAAACGACACTCCTCTTTCACCTAGACAGAGAGAAGAAATGCAAAAGAACAAGAAAGAATAGTTACTAGGTTACAGTGTAAGCGACATCTAAATTACACTTGCTATAGTCTCCCTCACAACTCAGGACCTGGTTTTTAAGTAAATGTCACTTTCTGTCCAGGAGAATGTTAAACACCATTTTCTTGTGTCTTTAATTCTGAATACAGAAAATCAAATAAATACTACAGAATATTATACAATGAATACTACACACTACAACAAAGTCAGTCTTATGTAAATTGTGTGAAAATATATTTTTTAATATTTATTTAAATCTAAAACCCACAAAATTTTTATATATGTGATTTAATAACTCTAAACAATATACAGAACAATATAAAATAAAATAAAAAAGATCTAAAGAAATCAACTGTAACTGAAACTCTTTTTATGATTCTTTAAATATAGTTTCAGACATATTCTGCAGTAAACCAGTATTTACGAGAGGCTATTTCCTAATTATGGTTAATATGGAAATACTGTCTCAATGATCATCACGATAATAAACTCATTTAATATCAGTTATCGCTGTCTAATTATCTTCTTCTGGAAGGAACAACTCACGAATTCTGGGATACAGTTCACTTCCTCCACAAATGACTGTGTGTTTGTGTGTGTCTGTGTGTGTGTGTGTGTGTGTTTGGGAAGCTAAATTACAGACCAGGCCTAAGCCCTCTATGTGTGGGAGAGAGAGAGAGAGAGAAGAGGGTAAAAGAGAAAGGCTGTAATTCCAGTCAACAGTGTCAAAATGACTTTAATTCCAGCTCTAGATCCTGATGAGATGAGCTGTTTGTTTCTCTGTATTCTGTGTGTTTTACCACCTGTATCATTAGTATAAAACATTTAGGAATCTCCTCATATTAATATTATATCAGTTAAAGATACACTACCTGTTATGTCTGAAATACTGTCACTGTGCACACAATGCATGGCTCAAAACACCTGAAGATTCACTGACTGAGACGATGTGTGATTATGTTTCTGTGAGTGTGTGTGCTGAGTATGCGCTCTGTTCCAGTAAACATATGCTCATTGTTCAGCCTTTAAAAGCAACAGTATCAATAATTTAGTCTTTAGTCTAGGGCTGCAGGGCTGCGTGATACTGTATGAGCTATAAAGCACGTATGAATGTGTGTGTGTGTGTGTGTTTGCGTGTGGGACCATGGCAAAAGAACTGAGGAAGACAACAATCTCATGAGAATACAGAGGATCACTGAACTAAAGTACAGCTGAGCTCAGGGTCAAAAGCCCAATAATGCTAGAACACTGTCTAAAAGAGTGAATCTCACCAAACTGGTCAAGAACATGTCTAGTTTATTTCACCCCCAAATCAACAGTAAGAAACTAATTTATTTATATATAAATGCTGTCATTCTGTAAAAAAGTTTTTTACTGCATTTTAATGTGTTGAAGTAAACCATTTGCCATTTTCTTTTCCTCCAAAAGTTATTATTGTTATTATTTAATTGTTGTTTATTAATTGGGAATCACCACTGAAAAGAACAAGATTTTCAAAAATGTAAAATAATAGTTCAAATGTACAAATAAGAATATTTTTTAGGGGGGCTTGCTTTTTGTCATGAAAATAATATAATAATAATAATAATAATAATAATGAAAAAGTTTGATAGTCCTAAAAACAGGATTCACTTTCTTCATACAAAATACAATATAATAAATGTTGCGGGTAAAAATTGGCCTTGGTATTTTTATTTTTACGTTGAATAAAAAAAGCAATATGAGACAAAAACTTTAAATTAGGGGTGAACGATAAATATCGGCCGATAATTGGCAGCTTTTACTACACAGAGCCGTTATTAACTGACAAACTACGCAAATCCACGTTCATTATCAGCTTGGATTTGCGCTGCTTGTCAGTTAACAATGACTATGTGTAGTAACAGCTGCTCTATGTGAAATCACGCACCTGATGGAATTTACCGCTGATTAGAGAACCGGCTTTAATGACGAGATGCGCATTATTTATCGGCCGATATGTATCGTGCACCCCTAATTTTAATGTACAACCTGCATAAAATGGCTGCTTACAGCTTCAGATTTGGGTGGGACAGGAGGTGGAGTCGATACTCTCGACACTCTTCCTGCCTCCATCTGCACCATGGCGACGTGGGTGGAGCCCACCATTCCATCCAATGACGTAGTAGTGGAGTGGAAGGATATTAGGTTATGCTCCGCCTTCACTGCACTCTCAGACGTCACCCCGAAACCTCCAGAACTCTGATTGGTCCAGACCTCCTCGTACGGAATTTCCTGCGCCTCCGTCGACCAATCAGGCGTGACGTATTCTCGCTCCTCTCCGTCACTAGAGGGCAGCGTGTGTGAGTCACCCAGCGAGTCTCTGCAGCCGTGTGAGATAGTGTGTGTGACGGCTCCGCCTCCATAGACGCACAGAGACAGTCTCTGCAGGGACGTCCCGAGCTCGTCGCGTCCGTAGCCCTGAACGCACACGCGAATCCGCCGCGGACTAAGACACTCCTCAGAGAAGTCCGTCTTTACCTCACGAACAGCACGCGAGTAATTGTCCGGATCGAAGCTTTCCTGGCAACGCAGAGCGCACTGTAGCACCACCTGCTGGTAGGAAGCGTCTGTACACAATAAACCCTCTGGCAGAGTGAAGCGCGGCATGTCCGTTAATAACAGAAAGTGAGAAGGTGTGACTTCCTCTTTGCGAAGTATGCAGCAGAGAACAACAGTTTTACTGATGATGCTGAGGAGTTTATATCGATGGCCCTCGCGGATCACGTGCAGGTCATATGGGTTACGAGGAGGTCGCGACGGCACGGACACATTCACAGGCAAACGCACGCGCTCGATGATGCTGCGCACGGTGTGTTCACCTCCCTGCATCTGAAGCTCCTGCGGCGAACGCGTGCAGAACCGCCCGCGGCACTGGAACGGCAGACTGATGCTCTCGTTGGTCCGATGGTTCATGCATATCAAACAAGGCATCTTGGTGCGGATGGGACGTCCCAGAGCTCCGCCTGCTTTGCCCAGTCTTCGTAGCAGCGCAGTCAGGCGGGATTTCTCGCGAGTCGATTGGACGCAGAGTAGTTCTGCCTGGCCCATGAGGGTTAATTCATCTCCCGCCTGCAGAGAGAAATTATACAACTCACTGTCCTCTGTAAACTCCCCAGAAACCACCTACAGCAAGAAGGAAAGAGAGACAGATGTTTTAGCATTTAACGAAAAAAAAAATGCATGCTGCAGTTTTGTCAACTATAAATGCTCAAGCTTGTTAAAGCAGGATGGATTTTGATTGGCTGTCCATGATTGTATCCTTCATCAGCTGGAAAAAAATCATATTGAATACAGTTATTGTCCTCGGTGTGAACAGCCTTTACACTAGAATCAATTATGAAAATCTGCTAACTTAATCAATTGCCGATTAAATTATCAATTGAATTGCCAAGGATTGACAGGGAGTTTGATTGACAGGCGATCCGACCTATCATAATGCCAATTTTGTCCAACAAACAAATCAGACAGGAGAGTAGATTAACATCGGTGGGGTTGAACTTGAAAAATGGTGTGTATTGACCATGGTATTGTAAGACATAGCAATCAGTAACTAAGGAAGGCATGTCTTTGAGAAGGGTCAATTAAGGGGACAGTGATAACTTAAATATGTAATTACCAGAGTAATTTATCACTTACACTCAAATCCTAACTCAAAAATATTTAGGGGTTTTATTGAATCGGTGAATCATTTCTTTAGAACTGATTAATTTGCATTAAACTGTTGAAACAATCTGAATCATGCAATGAATTAAACTTAACAATTAACAATGTGTGCATAATATAGTGTGACAAAGAATTATGTCATATTAAATGACTATTTGTTGGAGATTATACTACACCCATGTAAAGCTAGTCATATTAAAATGTTTATTTTTATTTTTTTTATTTAAACTTAAGTTTTAGTTTGCACTTTGTAATACTTTTTTTAAATTCTATTTAGTTTTCATTCATTTTTATTTCAGTTTTAGTTTTTCCAATTTTTGTACTTCAACTAAGCGAAAATATTGAAATATTGACTTGGCTATACTCTGAAATAAGTTTATGTTTCGTATACAGTATTTCAATTCATTTCAGTTCATGTTTATTTCAGTTAACATGTTTTTTTAATAGTTTTAGTTAGTTTTAGATAACAATACCGATTTACATTGATGCTGTGATTGTTACCTTAACGCTGAATGTGATGGGCTCCATGACGAACACGCGATCAGGAAAGATTCCTGCGATTTCCTCAACACTTCCAAAGTACTGAACTGGCTCACGAACATCCCGATCCTGATCCAGTAACTTAAACTTCCCTGAGGACAGAGGAAACCAGAGTGAATGTAAGAAACAAAGAAAGTGTTCTGAAAAATTTCCCCAGAAATGAGCTAAAAGTGTCCATTAGTGACATCCTGAAAGATATTTAAAAATGCAAAATGTTAATCTGTAGAGATTATAATTAGCCTTGATTTAAAAACCAGCAGAACTCTATGGTATGTCCTTATTTAAGCATAAGTGTGTGGTCTTATAGCTCATTTTCACACACACAGATAAAGCGTGAGAGAGCGTATCTTTCTTTGTCTTTCTGTCTCCTGGCAACAGCTTTTCTTTCTTTCTTTCTTTCTTTCTCTCTGCAGTTCTATACGACCCTCAGAGCTGAACAGGTTTCTTTCTCTTCTGGAGTTTCACTTTTGTTTGTGCAATTGTACAAAATCTCCTCATTGTACATATCAGTTAAAGTATCTTCAGCCAATCACAGCAACCATGAATTTAAACACATCAATCACATTTCATTGACACACATGACACACATTTACCAAACAATCTAAACAGAGACTTTCCATAGACTTCCTGTGTATTAAACTACAGCGTTTGTGCTACGAACATGAATGATTTTTAAAATGTGTGGAAAAGGTGTGCTTTTACTGTATTAAGTGATCATACTGACTTATTTTTTTACCTGACAGACTATGAAAAAGAAATCTACCCATATTTTTCGGACTATAAGTCGCACCTGAGTATAAGTCGCATCAGTCCAAAAATACGTCATGATGAGGAAAAAAACATATATAAGTCACACCTGACTATAAGTTGCATTTATTTATAACCAAGCACCAAGAGAAAACATTACCGTCTCCAGCCACTATGTTTGAGCAACATAGAGCGCCCTCTGGCGGCTGGAGAAGGTAATGTTTTCTCTTGTTTCATGTCTCTTAGTTTATTTCTCTTGGTTCATGTCAAATTAATTTTGATAAATAAATCGCACCAGACTATAAGTCACAGGACCAGCCAAACTATGAAAAAAAGTGCGACTTATAGTCCAGAAAATTTGGTAAATTAAGAGAAAAAAAATCATATTATTGTCTTATGTTATGATATATGGTGACCTGAGTAATCAAAACATGTTGGCAATTGCATAACTGCAACCACTCACATCAGACTAGCCTCTGATTGGTCGAGCAATTCTAAATCTACAGTATTAATATAATCCTTACCCAACACCTAAAACACAGTATTTTAGAAGTAAATCAAGAACTTTTAGTGCCTTAGAAAGATCGAAACACATGCAAAAATGTTGTTGTTGTTGTTGTTTTTTTACAAAACTCAGCAACTCTTTCAGCTGCTTTGCTTCTCAAAGTATTTCTGCTCCATTTTTCTATAGAGTGTAAACAAAATATGTTTGTTATAGATTGTTATAGGTTATCATAAAAAATGAATTTCTCTATGGAGAAAATGAAAGTTTATTATTCCGGGAACCGTACAGTAGCTCAGTCACAAAACACACACACAAATTGAATGTGTTTATATTATGCAGATCTTCTATTTTGAGAGTCATCGATAACAACCTTCTTCCACATCATTAAAATCAGGAGCAAATCTAAAATATCAACATGGTCTCATCTTCTGCATCTCTCAGATGTCTAAAAATCATTCTTCTGTAATTCCATCTTCCTTATTAGCACTCTATCGGTCTATCTGAGAGAAGTTAGACCCGGCCACGAAGACACAAATGACCTCATCCATCCCTCTCAGCATCTTACTGCCTCCGGAAACCCCAGCAGATGATCTCATTGGTCACCTGACCTAATGGTGCGGCAGGCGGGTATATTAGGTAACGGCCGTCCCATGAGAGGAAGTCCAGCGCAGTAATGTCTGCGATTCCGGAAGCTCAGAAAACGGGCTCCTCCACTCCTCTCATGGGAATGACGTCAGGATGCAGTAATGATGAGTTGGACTTTATGAATGAAAGCACAAACCGAATTACATCATTCTTTGAGCTAAAAGCATCGTTCTCTTTTGACAGCCATTCATAAGTACTTGTGTGTTCTAATCAAAATAATCCGATTTATTCAAACTGATGGTAACACTTTATTTTAACACTTTATTGTTACACATTACATGTACTTACTATTATAATAACAATAAATGATGCATAATTACATGCAATACACCGTTTATATAGGCCTATATGAAAAACCTTTTTTATAAACAGTAATTAGTGTTATAAATCGGTTCACTGCAAGCTGAAATAAATCACAGAAGCTGGGTTATTAGGTTACTTGGCTGCTATTACTTTAAGAGCCGCTGCTGCTTAACGTGATGCGGATATAGTGCATGCTCGTATAGTTTTATTTGCGCTTTAATATGAAATGATACATGCTACAGTGTGCACCGCCGTAAATATTTTTAAACTGGAAAAATTAATAGCTGGTGTTAATGCACTAATGTAAATAATATTTAGAAATATATGACTTAACTTTGATATTTATGTCTTTATTCTCCACAAGAAATGTACAGTCTTCTGCATTCATATCCTTGGGTGCATTTATTTGTTGAATGCTTTGCCCATACTGCAATAAAACAGTGAATTGAACTGAGCCTGACTGTATGTGTGTGTATGTGTGTGTGTGTGTGTGTGTGCTTAATGGAGAAAACATCTAAGTGAACGTGTGAAGTTAAGTGCTTGAATACAACAATCAATACGCTGTTACCAACCAAACATCTACCTCTCTTTGTCTCTCGCTCTTTCTCTCGGATCTAAGTGTTTTTTCAATAGCTTGTATGCTCTCAATGAGAAATCAGTTTTGTTTGGGGTCAGTTTCATTGCTTAGGCCCAATCCTAATTCTATTTTATACCCCTTCCCCTTGTCCCTTGAAACAGAGTGTCAAGGGGTAGGGGAGAAAATATTCTCCTAAGGATTGGGACACCACTACTATGCCGTCACACGTCATCATTCGTCGTCTAGCTCTTACAATACACACATATACTGGTGTGCTGGTGTGCATTAGAGCATTTAATTATCGTTCTGTATTAATGAGCTGCACACACACATATCGGAAATCTCGCAGCTCACACATTCAGGAGAGAATAAACTTGTCAACACCCCACGACTTTTATTAAATACAGATTAAATTCTGAATGGCTACATTATATTTTCCAGCAGCAAAAGAATACAATCGCTGTTTTTAAATAAACTCACTCTAAAAAGGTAAACGCTCAGACGCAAATACACCCAACGTTGTTTCTCTCTTCTCAATTTCTCTTTCTCTTTCTCTTTTTTTCTCTCTCGAATAGGCGATACTTGAGAAAATGGTTTAGCGATTTCTAATTATTGGGGGGATTATCCCCCATCATACGGCAGTTATGGCCCTGATCAGACATATGCTGAGGCAATATCATGCAGTCTGTAATGATATGATGTTAGCAAATTTTAGCAATTTTTTGCAAACATTTCTTTGAGTAACATGACCGTTAATATGAACTCACAATTGAATGTAACATAAAACAAATGATTACTTTTCGTTAAAATCTTTATTTATGCCAAAAAAGCTTACATTTATGTGTCTTATTGTTCGATGTAGCAGCCATGTTGCCGAGATATTTCATACCCCTTCGTTTGAAGTGTGGTCCCGAAAAATCTTCGTTTGAAGGGCTATCTGGCCCTTACCCTTACCCCTACCCCTCCAACCAAAAGAGAATCGAGAAGGGCTAAGGGGTAGAATTGGGATTGGGCTTTATTTTCTTGGAATTTACCTTTTACAAACTAGTTGTGGAAGAAAATGTAATAGCATGCCTGTGCGTACATTTTCAACATGACGCAAGGATGCTGCATCCAAAGTTCCCAAAGTCTCTATAATATTCTGGCCTCTACATGACACTCTTTTGACTAATTTATCATCCGCCAGGAGTAAATAAGTTATGTTTAAACGTAATAACACACCTCTGGCAATTTCATTCATGTACACAGAACAAACTACAAAAAAAGAATTATTCCTTTAATGTCAGTCCCCCTAATTTGAAATAGATTTTATTTTCATATTTTCTTTTTCATTTGAGGTTTATTAAGAGTTTTAGTAACTTTGTAATCTATTTTTGTCATTTTTTTATTTTTATAATTTTACTTTATTTGGTTTTCATTACTTTATTACTTAAACTAAACAGAAATGAGAAATGTTGCCTTGACATCTAGCTGAAAATAAGTTTACCTTTCTATTGTTTATTACATTTTAATGTTTATTTAACATTTTTTAAGGTTTTCTTATTAATGATAAGAAGCCTGTAAGATACCTTGATACTGCAGTGGGATGTCTATTTTGGGTCCGATCACATAATGCCCCTCCTCCAGACTGTGGGCAGTGACGGTGGTCCACTGTCTGCAGGAGTGAAGTAAAATCACATCCTCCTCCGAAAGACCCTCCACATTCTCACCTGCACACACAAAAACAAAAACATACAACTGATAAGATCGAAAATTCATCATTTTCAGGTTCAGCATTTTATTGGCCAACACTTCGCCTTTTTGAGATGCTCATCATTGGTAATACTTGTCTGATGTAATAAATGTTAAAACGCATTTATTTAAAATAAAAATATTTTGTAACAATATACTCTACTGTTCAGAAGTTTGGGGTCAGTAAAAAATGTTCTTTCTTTCTTTTATTTTTTTTATATTAACACTTAATAATGTTAAATTGATAGAAAGTGATCATAGTAAAGACTTTCATGATCAGAAAATATTTATAGTTTTTAAATATGCTGTTCTTTATAACTTTTTATTCATCAAAGAATCCTGAAAAAAGAATAAGAGGTTCCAAAAAAAATATTAAGCTTCACAATCGTTTCTAACATTGATTATAAGTCAGTATATTAGAATGATTTCTGAAGGATCAAGTGACACTGAAGATTGGAGTAATGATGTTAAGAATTCAGTTTTTGAATCACAGATTTAAACTGCATTTTAAAGCATATTAAAATGGAAATTGTAAATATATTTCAAAATATTACTGTTTTTTTTTTTCAGTATTTTTGATCAAATAAATGCAGCCTTAATGAGACTTCTTTAAAAAGCATTTAAAATCCTACTGATCCCAGACTTTTGAAAGCCAGTGTAGCAAATCTCAACTCTTGATTGTTTTATCACAGAAAATGTAAATTACATTATCGTCCAGCAATATTAAAAGTTGCATGCATTCAGTAAGCTTATGTAATGCAATCTAGTAAATCTCGGGTGTGTGATTTGTGTTGTTGCAAAAATGCTAACTATAATCGCACAGCTCTATATATAACATTCGATATTATACAGTACATAAACTACATGTATATATCCTATATAGCAAATCCCAAAAGCCAGATTTTGTATCTTTTTAAAATCTGTTTTAAACTTTAATATAAGTATGTCTAGCTTTTTCCACATACAGTAAACTCACGTAGGGTGATATTATATAAAGCAAATCTTAACTGCTTGTTTACTTGTATGACAAAATGTTTTCACACAGCTCTAACATACTAAATGTGACTAAAAGGCATGAAGGCATAAACATTAACATTATGATTTTCTGTTATACAATGAAAAAGTGTAGACTTTAAAGGGGGGGTGAAATGCTATTTCATGCATACTGAGTTTTTTACACTGTTAAAGAGTTGGATTCCCATGCTAAACATGGACAAAGTTTCAAAAATTAAGTTGTACGTTTGAAGGAGTATTTTTGTTCCAAAAAAACCTCTTCCGGTTTGTCACAAGTTTCGGAAAGTTTTTTTCGAGTATGGCTCTGTGTGACGTTAGATGGAGCGGAATTTCCTTATATGGGTCCTGAGGCACTTCTGCCGGAAGAGCGCGCGCTCCCGTATAGCAGAGCAGAGAGAGGCTGAGAACAGACACTGATCACTGATCAGAGCGAGAGCGTCGCGAAAAGTCACAAAAGGAGTGTGTTTTTGGTTGCCAGGGCAAGACAACCCTGCACAGATTACCAAAAGAGAAACAGCATTAAGGGACCAGTGGATGGAGTTTATTTTTACAGAGCATCAACGGAGTTGTGCAAGTGTTTTTGTTTGTTCCCTGCATTTCGGATTGCACATCGTTTATTTCTTAAGGATGATGCAATCCCAACTAAAAAGGGTCAGGATCGTGTGCTGGAACCGCAGGCGGTGAGTAAAACTGCTTCAAATATCTCTGCGTTGTTAACTTAGCTATCAGCGCCTAAGCACATCAAGTAAACAACATGCGATGTTGTCATCAAACTGCACTTTCCACATGTACAGTTAAAAAAAAAAAAAAAAAAAAAGACGACATAAAGTGGAACTTAGTCATTTTCCAAAACCGCTAAGCAAATATATACAGTTTCAGTACATACCACATAGCATACCGCCTTTGCTGATGCTGCTCTTGTTAAATTTCAGCCTCTGGATCTGTGTCACAGCTTCCACATGCTCTCAACGCAAAAGCCTATTCGCGCTCGTGATTCTTTAGCTCCGCCCACACGTCACGCCTCTAGGCGCTCGTGTTTTTCCGGGAAAAATCGGTACAGACTATCTTTCTCTTATAAATATAATAAAAATAAACACTTTTTGGAGTTATGAAGGATGCAGTACTACTCTATAGGTACTCAAGATTAACAGGATATTGAGTGAAAACGAGCATTTCACCCCCCCTTTAATATTATTTTTTACACAGACACAATTGATCTCTAGATATCAGCCACTGGAAAACCCAAAACTACAAATCACAATGCATCTGACCTTGAAACTGACATAATTTGTCACTTTAAAACACAGTGACACACACACAGCCAAAGAGACAGTCGGTCTCTCTCACTCAAACACACATCAGAGCTCAACCACAAACATCAAATGAGTTCTTTGAACTTCCGCACATGGGGCTTATGGGAGAGAACTGAGGTCAGCAATCACAGCATCACCTCACAAACATCAGACTGATCTCACTGCTGATGAATGGACAGAGAGAGAGAGAGAGGTGGACTTTATTGATCTGGTATTAAAAGAATTCCTCAATGAGACGAGTCTCAGAGCAGATGCTTTACACAGGGAACAAGTCCAGCACACAGACTTGTGTTGTGTATAATTACTGCTGTCTGTGCTGATACAGTGAGAAACTCCTACACAAACACATCACAGCAGCGTCTAATCATAATCAACATTGCAGTCAAAGCAACAAGAGAAATATTCATAAACCATATGCTCTTAAAAGTTCAAGTATTTTAAAATTTTAGAACCATTTTGGGTTCCTTGAACCTTTCAATGAACACTTCTTAAAAGGACCATTTTTAGTGTGAGACCATTTTAATATTCTAAAGACACTACAAAGGTTCCATGGATGTTAATGCCAATAAAGAACCTTTATTTATAAGAGTGTGCGTTTATTATAATCTGTTGTCATTCCATCATATTTATACTTTATAGACCATATTTGAAATTATTGCATTTTAAAAGGCCATTCACACCAGATAAGTTAGCTTAAAGTTTTAATAATCGTGCATGTGCAGAATATTTCAGCAAGTTTTTGCAGACAAAAAAGTACCAATTGTTGATTATCAGTAGTTTGTGATTTATAAAGCAAAGCTCTCTCAAAAGTCACTTTCAAACCAAGCGGCTGAATGCATTGTATTTGCGTAATCAATTTTAATATGAGCACTTTTTAGTGCTCTGCATAACTCCTGATCGTAGAGATTCCTATCGAAACGACTGGATTTTGATAGCAAACTTTTGCAGAGCAAGTTACAGCGCTGTAAGAGAAAAGCAAAGTTAACGACAAAATCATTGTGATCATGCATTATGAATATTTATCCAGTACATGGACTTTAAATAAGCAATAATCCATTACATCCATGCAGTGTCACTTGAGTGTCTGAAGTTCATTCTTCTTTTAGATTCTTAGTTAAAAAATTAAGTCATAGTCTGTTAAAAAAAAGAACTTTGATAAAAAAAAAAAAAATCTATTGTAGCTTTGTTTTCCCGATCTGATTCAATCAACTTTATGAGCTTCTGAGACCATTTGATGTTTAAAGAGTTTAAATGAATGATAACAAGAGTTGGCATTTATTGTTGCAAACTATACTCTTACCACAGAATATAGAGTCACACAAAAGTCCCTTTCAGAAGTTTTTCCCACCATAGAAAGTTCAACTTTGACACACACAGGAACGTGTCAACAGTGATGACAGATTTCTTCTGTGATTGTTGAGTAAATGTTGGTGTTTCTTCTGCAGGAGGTTGTTTAGTATTCAACACACACTGCAGCACATTACAACATTAACATATGAAAAGAGCTGCAGCTCTTTAACACACAACACACACTCCGTCACCTTTAGCCAAAAGACAAATCGACTGAGGATTCAGTGTTACAAAAAGTGACATTAAAGTGTGCATCATCAAAAATGTGATTTTATCAGCGTTTGTCAAACTATTTCAAGTGTTTACAGATTTAATTAGCATAATCAGACTAAAAGTTATTTAATAAAGCATCGAAATGTGATGTTTCTGATCCAGCTGACTTAGACTCGAGTCTCGGTTTATCACAGCGTTCAGTAACTCTGACGGTCTCTTACCGTGGCTCAGCCGCACGAGTGTCGGTAAGCGGAATTTGCTCACGATCACGTCCAGCGGCAGCGACACGGAGCTCCACGAGAGTCCGTTAATGCTCGCGGATAGTTTCTCCATCTTTCATCCGTCACCATCATCATCATCACGCGCATCACGGGAACGGAACGGAACCGGTGTCAGCGGCGCATCGCGCCATGATGAAGAGAAACGCGTGAGAGAAACAACGAAGTGATGTGATCTAAACCGGACCGGCGGAGGCGCGCGACGCACGCCCCTCCCGTCCCGCGCGCACCGGAACACCGGATTGACAGCGCGTTCACGATAGATCCCCGGTACCGGAGATTCATCACCAACGGAATGTGTTAATAAACTTTAACAAATCTCACAAAATACGACGTTTGATTTGTGTGATTATTATTAACTTCCTGATATTAAGCTACAACAAGGTTAAAGATCGTGGGAACCTTCATATGTTAATTATAGCGAGTTAAAGACGATGTTGACCTAATAGCATTTGCGACATTAACCTTAGTTATATCCTCCTGAGAGCCAGAAACAGTTAATTTAGTGACCTTACATTGTTTAAGGCATAAGAAAAAAATGAAGAAAAAAAAACTTTTTTGAAACTTTTTTTTTTAGGTCATAGGATTTTTCAAACTTTGTGTAATAATGATTCTCAACTATTATAGAAGATAACAAAATGATTTTGCTTCATGAAATGTGTGTGTAAAATTAGTCTTCCTGTTAAACACAATGTTATCTATACACTGTATGTTTTTTGGGACAGCATGTCCCAAACAAGCGTAACAATGGGAGTCGTTATTAGCCAGATTTTCAAAATACTATCATAGGTTTCATAAGAACATTGATATATAATTTGTTTTGTCTCCCAGAATGCATAATAAACATGCATTAATTCCTGGTGTGCTCAACAGTGGACCTTTATGAAATGATGTCCTGTTTCATAACAGGAAGTCAGTTTTTGATTCGAAACGAGACCTGTTAAACGTACACAGTGGTGACCAAAACTAGAACAAACTGAGACAGGCTCAGTAGCAAGTAGAAACAGTAGCAAACCCAAAAGAGTGCCAGATTTAATTTGCACTTTAACATTCAAAGTCTACTAAGTGGCAAACCTAATGTGGTGTAAATAAACCAGCAGATAATGCATTTACAGAACATAATGTTATTTTAACAACATCAATTATTAAACAGCAGCAGGCCATCTGTACATCTAAAACAACAACTCTTAATCTATAACTAAACTGCTGAGGGATAATGATACTGGAATAAAGCAAAGACCCCAAAGCTAGGCCATGCAGCGTCAAGCTGTTATCAGCAATTTTATAAAACAGAAGCTTAATTTATTAAATTATATATACACACACACACCCAGGAAAGTTATTTTTAAACAGAAGACAAAAACTTTTATCTTAAACTAGCTAAGTAAAATTGTATTTTATAGAAAAATGAACTAATGTCCACATATTTAATATTCTGAATAGGCTATATCATATCGTTTATGACATAGTTAACAAGTTTGTGGATAATTTGAAAAATAAAGGAAAAACTAAATAAAAGTGAAACATCTGTCATACAGTGCTATTCTATAAATAATAATAAAATTATATAATATTTAATATTGCATTTTTGTATAATTGTCCAATTACATACTATATTACATTTCATGTATTCTTGGGGGCTGCTTAATTTACTTATGCCTCTATCTACATATGCTTAATTGGTTTCTTAAATTATTGCTAGGCAAGACTACATAGTATAAAACAAATAATTACATCACATTAAAGAATGACCCTCTACAGCACGATCCGAACCATTTACTGAAATGAGCTTTTGCTGAACACCGCTGCTTTATTTTAGTTTCAGAGTGTGATCCTGCGACAAGCCAGAAGAGGAAGACAGCGACACACCGCAGAGATTCAATTCACTGAAATTTTTAGAGCATTTGAAATGCTAATATTATTCTGTAAAATTATCTAACAAAACAGATAAATCTTACTGAGCACACAAAACATTTTCATGTTCAAATGTGTTTTATTGTACCAGCTTATTTTGTTTGCTTTTCCCTTCCAAGATAAAACAATCTGCATAAATGTGGAGGTAGAAACAGATTTCTCTGGAGAGATACAGCTCATTCACACACACACACACACACACACACACACACACACACACACACATACACTGACAAACACTGTAAGAGCAAATCTCACGTTAAACATGTCCTTCTTATATTTCAACTCCAATCAAAAGAAATGATATGTGATGTGATTATCCTCTCCAGTTCTCAATACTGTAAACTCATTAATTACATGACACTATTCCAGAGGATTTATATCATTGATGCTGATTTAAATGTAAAAATGTATTATATTCTCATGTTTAGTAATAAGAATCACCTCTGAGATTTATGGGAAGCATGTCCAGACAAAATCCATAACACTTGACGACTATTTTAAATGTGCTTAACTATTATTAAAAAATAGTTGGGAGCAAAATGTGACCTGAACACGTTTTCATGAGATTCACTTGCAAAGGTGTTTTTCGATGGGTGCTGTGCATCAAAGTGATCCATAAACTGTTAAGGTCTTCCTGTCATCAAATAAATACAGTTTAAGTAAAGTGCTAGAGAGGTTATGACACTTCACCCAGTGACCTCGGTAATATTTCCTAAGTGTATCCCGTACGCAGCCGTGACACATGGTGAATTGATATGAAATCAGTCATTAATGTGATTCAGTTTTCAACCAACACTGGACTGGTTTGTTTGCATGTAACATTAAAGAATGTAACCGTGGAGCAGTGAGAGAGAAAGAGAGCAAAAAAAGGTGAATATTTCAGTGAACAGGAGAGCAAACAAGCAAGAATGAAATCAAACTGTCAGAAGAAAAAACCCTGCAGGAGTAGAGGCTCGTAACTTTGGCTTCATTCGATCCAGCTGAGGTTCAAGCAGCGAGCGATGAAGGCGTACGTGTCGGCCACCTCCTGAATGACTTTACTGGTGGGCTTTCCTGCGCCGTGGCCCGACTTTGTGTCCACGTAGATAAAGAGAGGGTTTGACTGGCCGGGCCACTGACCGATCACACTCTGCAGTGTGGCGATATATTTGAGCGAGTGCAGCGGCACCACGCGGTCATCATGGTCACCCGTTAACAACAATACAGCGGGATACTGAACCCCGTCAGCTTCTGGGACACGGATATTATGAAGAGGAGAAAACCTGCAGGGTCAGAACGTTTACAGCTCTTTAAATTCAGAACAGTTATGATATCTTACTATGTTAGTTATGCACTTATGTTTTCTGTAGTACTACTGTAATCTCAGTTGGCCAGATAATGATTTATCTTTTCTGAATTATAAAAATAAATAAAATTATACATATATAACAGCCTTTATGACTTAACACGCGGATAAAATGCATGCACAATAAAATCAAACGCTGAATAAAACTGAATAAAATACAATAAGAAATATTTAAATGCAAAATGTTCAGCTGGTGAATCTGTAGTATTTAAAGATTATAGGTATATAATCAGTGTTATTTTAGGTTTAGTTATTACAGTATCTTAAGATTTGAAATTAGCTTTAACATTATGTGCTTTTGTCATTTTTATAATTTTTTTTAATCCTATTTAGCTTTAGTTTATTTTTATTTTAGTACTTTCAGGTAATTACCAAGGCCAAATTTTTCCATTTAAGCCTTAAATTTTATTTCAGCTTTATATTAATTACTGAAAACAACTGAACAGTTTAAGTCAACAACAACAGTGTATATTATAAATAACAGAAACGTATACATATTATTAAGGAATACTAATAAATTCATTAAATAATTTATCCATATTGATATTACCATATTGTATAAAACCAATAAGCCACTTGACGCCGTGCATTACAATGATTTTACCACAGTTAATGGGGTAAAATCACAGTAACAGAATGTCTAGATTGATGTGCTGCTTTAACTGAAATGCAATTATGTCTCAGAAGTGTCACTGGGTCTGTGCAAGTTGCAATGTATCTGTGCATCACTGAAGCAAGAAGATGTAAACTTACTTGATTAACCAATCAAATTGCTCTTTGATTTCCGAGCAGCCGAAATCAGTGGTCCAGGCGTGTCCGATGGTGTACTTATGAAACTTTAACATGTCCATGACACCGACCTGAGCCACAGCACAGCCGAACAGATCAGGTCTCTGATTCACACACGCCGCTGCAGGAGAGAGCCGGGGTTTAGGACCAGGAGAACACAAACCTGTGTGTGTGTGTGTGTGTGTGCGCGTGTCATACCCACGAGCAGCCCCCCATTGGAGCCTCCATTGATGGTGAGTTTTTTGGAGGAAGTGTAACCCTTCTTTATCAGATACTCAGCTGCACACTGAAAGTCAGTGAAACAGTTCTGTTTATTGGCCAACATCCCCGCTGCACAGGAAGACAGAAGGGAGAGACAGATTTCATTAAATGCAACAGAACGATAAAGATATATATATCTTTCAAATGCATACTACACATAAAATGCAACCATCACTGTAGAATATACACTACTTTTAACAAATATTTAAGGGGAATGTAAGATTTTGTAACAAATCCTTACTAATTTATTTTGATAAAAAATACTGTAAAAACATTAAAATTGTGAAATATTATCGCAATTTAAAATAACTATTTTCTATTACTAAAATGTAATTTATTCCTGTTTTGTAAAGCTGTATTTTCATCATCACTCCAGTCTTCAGTGTCACATGATCTTCAGAAATAATTTCTGATTTACTGATCAAGAAACATTATCAATGTTGAACACTATTGTACTGCCTCCTATTTTGTAGAAATCGTCATGCATATTCTCAGGATTTTGTGATGGACAGAAAGGAAATGGAAACATTTAAGTATAATCAATTTAACTTTTTATCAAGTGAATGCATCCTTGCTGACAAAAAGTGTTAATTTCTTTAAAGCAAAATCAAACCAAAAAATCTTACTTACCCCTGAGCTACTGTACTATTTAAATCAAATGGAAGCCATTAATACATGGCACACAATGTCCAATTACATACTATATTACATTTCATGTATTCTTGGGGGCCGCTTAATTTACTTATGCCTCTATCTACATATGCTTAATTGGTTTAATTTGCTAGTATTTTATTATGAAAATCTGTGCAGCTCAATCCCTGACAAGCTCCAGAATTAAAGTCACATGCCTTTATGCCACGTCTCTCCATATTCTCCACCTCCTCTGATATTGGCAACAGCTAAAACTCCTCCCAGATGCCTGACGAATATCAGCCGAGAGACACTGAAACACAGAGAGCGAGAGACAGATGCTTACAGGAACAGCACTGCATCAGTGGAGTGTGTGTGACCAGACGGATGTTTCTGTGTTTGGTTTTTATTGCACCTGTAGCTGGGTGTGATGGAAATGTTGAAACCTCCGTATCCGTACAGGAAGGCAGGATGGGAACCGTCCAGCTTGATTCCTTTCTTATGGACAATAAACATTGGGATCTGGGTGCCGTCTTTACTGGGATAGAAGACCTGTAAGAAACAAGCAGACAGGAAGTGAAGCCGATCGTACGGCAGACGGACAGATGAAGCGTCTGCAAGTGTCTCACTGTACCTGAGTGGTCTGATAGTCAGCAGGACTGAAGCCCTTCACCGTGACCTCTCTGAAGATGTGCGGCTCTAGCGGCTCTTTCGTCAGATTGCAGTGATAGATGATCGCTGCAGGAAAACACAACATTACCTGACTGCTGTATACGAGTTATTAAAGGGATAGTACACCCAAAAATTAAAATGTTGTCATCATTTATTCACTCTCACGTTGGACCAAAACTGTAGGAGTTTCTTTAATCTGCTGAACACAAAAGAAGATATAGAATATTGTTGGTAACCAAACAGTGGATGGCACTTTTTTTTTTTTTTCATACTGTGCAAGTCAATGGCTAGCGTCAACTGTTTACCAGCCTTCTTTAAAATATATTCTTTCAGAAGAAACAACTTGAGGGTGAATAAACAATAACAGAATAAAACGTTTTGTACGAACTGTCCCTTTAAGGATCAAAGTTCTTCCTTTCAGAAGCTTCTGAATCTTGACGGACCTGGAGAGAGAAACGAGGTGAAGCTGTAGAAGATCTCCGAGTCTTTCTTCCTCCCAGTGAAGCCCACAATCGAGCCGACATCGAGCGGAAACGTGTGTATCTCCTCCCCCGAGGACAGATGGAACATCTTCAGCACGTTCTTCACGTCATGGAGGAAACACACAAACAGGAACCTGGAGTGTGTGCAGGTAGCAAACACTGGAAGAGAGAGATGTGAGAAATAGAAGAGAAAATATGGTTCAGTTTTTGCAATATTTAAATTGTTTTTATTTGAATTATTTAAAAGTATAAAAGATTAAGCCCAATTTAGATAGATAGATATATAGATAGATAGATAGATAGATAAAAAGTATTGGTTAAGTTAAAAAAAAAAAAAGTTAAATTAAAATGTATTCAGCAAGAATGCATTCGAGCAAACAAAATTGACACTAAAGACATTACAAATGTCGATATCAATTCTAGATCAAATTGCACAATAATTCAAACAGAATTTTTGCAGTAATCAAAGAAATGTGAAAAAACTGATATTAGAGAGGACCATTATTAATAATTGAGTACAAATGACCAATGAGCAGCAAATTAGAATATCAGAATGATTTCTGAAGATCATGTGACACTGATTTTGGAATATATTACAATAGAAATTTTACTATTTAGAACTATTTAGAAAATAGTTATTTTAAATTGTAATAATATTTCACAATATTACTGTTTTACTGGATTTTAAAAAATGTATCGTTGGTGAGTATACATGTCTTCTTTCCAAAAACATATATTTTTTAAATATCTTAAAATATCTTAAATTAAAAAATAAAACTATTTTATTATATTATATCCATATATTACTATATGTTATTCTTTTTAAATCAACAAATTGAAAAAAAACACACAACCAAAAAAACTGAATTTACAATACATTTAAATTCCATAATGTAAAAGAGAAAAAGTAATAATGATTATGAGATCATGAATTATGATAATTTTTTCTTGCAATCACTTGCAAATGAATTAGGCGAAATAAAACCAGGGATATTCATTGAGAAAGTAATCACAGTGAATTCTGATTTGACGTGATCTCATTTAAACAGCATCTCTGCTCACCGATGACATCTTTGTCATGTTGAGGAATCAGCTCTTTCCATTTGCTGATGGACGGCTGGCCGAAGTCGATGTTAATGAGTCGATATTGAGGAGCGTCCAGGTTGGTTTTGAAAGTGAAAACGGTTCCTTCATTTGTGACGTATTCATACTCCGCATCGAAGTTATCGATAAGCTTCACCCATGGCAACAAACCTGTCCTCATTCAGATATACATGAGATCCTGTCAGCAGAAAGACAGCATGTTCATCTGAATAATAATGTTTCTGTGTGTCTGTACCAGTGATTCCCTGCGGCACGGCGTTCAGGTCACAGAACCACAGTCTGTTGACGGGGTCACAGCCCTCTCGGATGGACAACAGCACATAACGGCCGTCATCAGACACCTGAAAACACACACACACACACGTCATTCACCACATAACACAATCAGAAACGAAGCACCATCTGTGTGTGTGTTACCTGTGTGTCTTACCTCAGCACCGCTCATCCATTTCGGTTGATCTGGAAATTCGGCACACAGGACGTCCTGAGACTGAGGGGTTCCCAACACATGATAGTACAGCTTCTGGTGCAGGTTAGTGGACGTCTCAGTGCCTGAGAGACAGACAGACAGACAGACAGACAGACAGAGGTCTATCAAGATCTCTTACTGGTGCTGAAACTAATGCAGAACTACATAAGTTAACGTGAACTGACAAAGAAAAATACCTCTAAAGCATTTTATTAATCTTAGTAAATGCGAGTACATCAATCAAAGTAAAGTTATATCTTTTAACATTATAAAAGACCTCTTATTTATTTTTTTAAAAACCTTATAAATATTTACTATTTAAATACTTGTGCCTCACTGTAAGCATTTCAATGCATAATTTGTTACTTAGGATTTTTTTTTGCACATGACTAATAAACCTGGACCTGAGCTGACATGAAATAACGATGAACGGTTGTATTTTTATTAACTAATATTAACAAAGAAATAAATACTGTAACAATTATGTAATTGCTCAATGTTAGCAAATGATAGTTTGCTTGAACTACTGTTAATAAATGGGACCTTATTGTTAACTGTTACCATTAAAGCAATTAAAAAAATCAAGCAATTTTTGGTGATTAAAATAAAATACAATATAAATATTAGGTGAAAAACTTAAACAAAAATAGGAAATTATATAGGTTAAAGTGCTAAAACTACTCAAATTAAAATGAATAGAAAATGTATAACATTAGCTGTTAAAATATTGAAATAATATTGAAATAATATTTAAAAAGCTGAATTAAATTATAATATAGAAATACTAGATTGAAAGGTTAGGTTAAATAGCTAAGAACATTCAAACAAACAAATAATTATAAAAAATAAAGCTACAAAAAGAGAAATATATAAAAAAAACTAAATTAAAAAATAAAATTAATAAAATTGGCAAACACACATAAAAATACCAAAGCTTAAAATGAGATTGAAAACTGAAAATATAAAGATACGTGCTAATATAAAATATTAATAAATACTAAAAAGGATGTAAATACCTAACACTGTCTCTTATACCTGCATGTGTGAATTTGTGCACCACGTGTGTTAGTGTGTGTTTTTACCGTCACTCTTGCCCTCCTGCTCAGGATAAGAGTTATAGAAGAGTCCCTTTCCGTCGTGAGTCCAGGACATGCAGGTGAATTTGACCCTCTCCAGTCGGTCCTCCAGAAGTACAGCGCCATCCACACGCAAGAAGCGCATCTCAACCCAGTCAGAGCCGCTCGTGCTGGTGCCGTACGCCAGGTACTCGCCATCCTCAGAGAACGCATAACCTGAGATTAAACCACGAGACTTAGCTGACGGTCAATACAGCGATACACACGGCATCAGACAAACTCAGAAACATCCAGCACCTCGTAAAGCGACCGTGCCGTCCTCTGAGAAGGTGTTTGGGTCCAGGAACACACTGGGCTCAGCTTCGAGGTTCTCCTGCATGTACAAAACACTCTGGTTCTGCAGACCAGTGTTGTAAAAGTGAAAATACCTTAAAAAAACAAAAAATGGGTTTATTAGGGCAGGACTTCAGGGAACATACACTTCCTTTCAACAGTTTTTTTCATTTTTTTTTTATGTTTTTGAAAGACATCTCTCCTGCTCACAGAGAATGCATTCATTTTCATAATGTCGTAAAATATTATTGCACTTTTAAAATAACTGTTTTCTATGTGAATATATTGAAACAGTAATTTATTTCTGTGATCAAAGCTGTATTTTCAGCATCATTACTCCACATCATTAGTGTCACATGATCTTCAGAAATCATTGATATGTTGATTTACTGATCAAGATACATTTTCTGATTATCATCAATTTTGAAAAGATTTGTGCTGCTGAACAGTTTTGTGGAAATTGTGATATATTACCATTTAAAAGTTGGGGATATGTACAATTAATAAAATAAAATATTTATATTTTAGCTATGTGAGCTAAAATGACAGTAAAGGTATTTATAATGTTACAAAATATTTATATTTCAAAATAGTGCTATTCTTTTGAACTTTCGATTCATAAAAGAATCTTGAAAAAAATATCAAATTTTTCCAAGAAAATGATTAAACAGTACAAATGTTTTCAACATTGCTAAAAATCAATAATAATCGATAACTAAGCAGCATATCAGAATGATTTCTGAAGGATCATGTGACACTGAAGACTGGAGTAATGGCTGCTGAAAAATCAGCTTTGCATCACAGGAATAAATTACATTTTAAAACATATTCAAATAGAAAATATTACTGTTTTTTCATCAAATAAGTGCAGCTTAGGTAAACATAACAGAAATCTTTCAGAAACATACAAAAACTGAACTATTCCACACATTTGACTGTAAGTGTATGTGCTCACAAATACAAAACAAAAACATGGAGAGCATTTTATATTTTATTCTGTTGCAGTGCACGGTCTCCCATTCTAAACACTTAATTTCATTCGCTATTTGTTCACATCTCACCTGTTCCCGCGTTTGAAGGGGCAGCTGTATTTGGGGTAGTCATAGAGTTCAGTCATTCGGTTCTTAAAGATGTCTCTGATCTCACACTGCTCCAGGAACGGCAGGGTCAGCTGATTCTGAGCGTTCACAAACGCCTGACAGACACAAAAACATCACACATCACACATGAGTAATATCTCAGTTATACAGAATCATAATTCAGGTGCTCGTGTGGAGATCACCTGTGTTTTTTCACTGTCAGGATCCTCCAGCCAGCTGTAGGGATCAGGAACTTTACAGCCATGATAGTCATCCACCTGATAACACATATACACATGCATCACATGAGCACTGAGGTCCCTATCACATCATAGTACAGGTGGAAGAGAACCGGGACTCAACCAATGCGGTGTATTTAGGGGCGGGACTATCTGTTGATCGTCCAATGGCAGACAGGAAGAGTTTTTGGAGCATTTAGATTTTATTTTTATTTTTTATTTTTTTATGAAGCATCAATTTCTTTCAAGAACATAAACCCGTTTTATAGATTACAAACTTAGTATATGCATTCATGCGACGGCTTTTAGTGCAACATATATATTATATATATATATACATATATATATATATATATATATATATATATATATATATATATATATATATTTATATATAAGATTACGAGAATAAAGTCGAAATATTATGAGAATAAAGTCGAAATGTTTAGAGAATAAAGTCTAAATATTACAAGATTAAAATCGAAATATTACGAGAATAAAGTTGAAATGTTTCGAGAATAAAGTCGAAATATTACAAGAATAAATAATATTTATATATTTATATATATTTATTCTCGAAACATAAACTTCATTCTCTTACAGTAAATAAGTAATTTACTTATTTACAGTAAATAAATAAGAGAAATGGGTCTTAAATGTATGATAGATAGATAGATAGATAGATAGATAGATAGATAGATAGATAGATAGATAGATAGATAGATAGATAGATAGATAGATAGATAGATAGATAGCCATTCATTCATCCTTTCATCTATTCATTCATGTCTTTTTTCTCTCTATTATTCAGTCACTCACCACTGATTCGTCCTTATAGGCGTTTAGATACTGGAAAGCCATTATTCAGAGATCTGCCGAGCTGATGAACAGATGAAATAATGTTAGGAAGAAATAAACCGAGACGAGTGTTGAAGAGATTAGTGCTGTAGAGCAGCAGCACAATGTCCGGAATCAACAGTCAAAGACTTCGTGCAAAGACAAACGCGCTGCTGGAAAAAGCGCCGGGATCCTCACAGCGCCCTCTGCTGGTCCCTCAAACACACGCCGAGCCGTGATCACGCCTCATGAATATTAATTAGATTCATCTTACGTTCATTCTGAATATTAATAAGCCAGTCTTTCGATAAGTGGTCATATCTTGTTAATTATGTTTATTGCAAACCATAGGCATACAGTTTAATTTAGTTGGATTTTACTTTTATTAGACGACTTTTTTTGTTATTTTAATTCCTCTTCTTTTTTATGTAGGCCCTGCTACTTTATGCAGATCACTGCACAGCGAGTCGTGGGTGAAAGATTTTGAGTGAAAACTAAATTAAATAACGCACAATAAACATTATTGCCATCTTTTATGGTAATTGTTTGTGCTGTTTGGAGCTTTACAATCACCATCCCCTTCTCATGAAGGTGAGTAAAAATGACCTTATTTATTTATTTCTCTTGTAAAGCACTTTCATTTACAGGTGCATCTCAGTAAATTAGAATGTCGTGGAAAAATTAATTTCAATAATTCAACTCAAATTGTGAAACTCGTGTATTAAATAAATTCAGTGCACACAGACTGCAGTAGTTTAAGTGTTTGGTTCTTTTAATTTTGACGATTGTCTCACATTTAACAAAAACCCACCAATTCACTATTTCAACAAATTAGAATATGGTGACATGTCAATTGTGGAAGATTTTTAGTAGTAAGGTTTTAATTAATCAAGTATATAATCAATGTGAATCTAGCCATTTTTGCTTTAAGTTATTATTCTATTAAAATCTAATAGAAAGTTGCCTACGCCCTGGAATGTACCAAACTGATAAGAAACACAGGGTCAGATATACATTGAGGGCCTGCGTAAATCAAGCAGAGGGCCTCTCCTCTAGGGATGTATGAAATGTGTAGACTAAAGATAAAGTTGTTGACTATGTGGAACCGCCCCATATAGTGTATATAAGGAAAAACCAAATAGCATACGAGAGATCTCCTTATAACGAGCTCTCGGCTTTGTTTTGCTTAAAATAAAGTCTTTTCTTCTGAGAGAAAAAATCCCTGACTGAGTTCGATTCTTGAGAGAACGGGCAAAATACACCACACAATCAGCTAATCAACTCAAAACACCTGCAAAGGTTTCCTGAGCCTTCAAAATGTTCTCTCAGTTTGGTCCACTAGGCTACACAATAATGGGGAAGACAGACAGTTATCTAGAACACAATCATTGACACCCTTCACAAGTAGGGTAAGCCACAAACATTCATTGCCAAAGAAGCTGGCTGTTCACAGAGTGCTGTATCCAAGTATGTTAACAGAAAGTTGAGTGGAAGGAAAAAGTGTGGAAGAAAACAATGCACAACCAACCGAGAGAACCCCAGACTTATGAGGATTGTCAAGCAAAATCGATTCAAGAATTTGAGTGAACTTCACAAGGAATGGACTGATGCTGGGGTCAAGGCATCAAAAGCCACCACACACAGACATGTCAAGAAATTTGACTACAGTTGTCGTATTCTACTTGTTAAGCCACTCCTGAGGCATCTTACCTCGGCTAAGAATAAGAAGAAGAAGAAGAACTGGACTGTTGCCCAGTGGTCCAAAGTCCTCTTGTCAAATGAGAGCAAGTTAAGTTTTTTATATCATTTGGAAACCAAGGTCCTAGAGCCTGGAGGCAGGGTGGAGAAGCTCATAGCCCAAGCTGCTTGAAGTCCAGTGTTAAGTTTCCACAGTCTGTGATGATTTGGGGTGCAATGTCATCTGCTGGTGTTGGTCCATTATGTTTTTTGAAAACCAAAGTCACTTCGTGCTTCCTTCTGCTGACCAGCTTTTTGAAGATGCTGATTTTATTTTCCAGCAGAATTTGGCACCTGCCCACACTGTCAAAAGCACCAAAAGTTGGTTAAATGAGCATGGTGTCGGTGTGCTTGACTGGCCAGCAAACTCACTGGACCTGAACCCCAGAGAGAATCTATGAGGTATTGTCAAGAGGAAGATGAGAAAACAAGAGACCAAACAATGCAGATGAGCTGAAGGCCACTGTCAAAGAAACCTGGGCTTCAGACCACCTCAGCAGTTCCACAAACTGATCACCTCCATGCCACACTGAACTGAGGCTGTACTTAAAGCAAAAGGAGCCCCTAACAAGTATTGAGTACATGTACAGTAAATTAACATACTTTCCAGAAGGCCAACAGTTTACTAAAAATGCTTTTTAATTGGTCTTATGAAGTATTCTAATTTGTAGAAATAGTGAATTGGTGCCAATAGTGAATGATGTGAGCCAAAATCATCACAATTAAAAGAACCAAAGACTTAAATTACTTCAGTCTGTGTGCACTGAATTTATTTAATACACAAGTTTCACAATTTGAGAATTTTACAATTACTGAAATAAATGAACTTTTCCATGACATTCAAATTTATTGAGATGCACTTTATTTATTTATTTATCTAGGCCTGTTTATTTATTTATTCATTCATTCATGCATTCGTTCGTTCATTCATAAAATTTTTAAGCCATATTTATATACTTAAAATATGTTGTTCTTGCAACACAGAAATTAAAATATCAGATATATAGAAAATCTGAAAATATCAGAATAATGTAAGTCTTCTTACAAAAGCTAATTCAGTTTATGTGTCTTCTTCATCAGAAAAGAGCAACAGCATAACTTCCAATACAAGATCATGGTTTTGTATTATTTGAAAAAGTATCATGTGAGTTTTTTATTATTATTATTCAGCATTGATTACGAACAGATATCAAAACTGACATTTCTGAGCTGTCAAATAGAGACCATGTGAGATTCTGCGAAATGCACATTCAAAGAGAGAAAGACTCAGAGGGGTGGAGGAAAACATCAGGGTGGAGTTTGTCTTCAGATGGTGTTTGAATGAAAACGCAAGTTTCTACACATTCAAGAGAAACAGAGACGGAGAGCTGGACTGCAGCGTCCTCCTACAGACATCTGAACAGAAGCTCACACTGACTCAACATAAGCCACAGTAAGTGCTTTTACTCTATTTGAACATGCATTTGGTCTGGCCTATGGAGCGTGTGAATCAGCTGAATCTCGGGCTGAAGGAAACCTCTTTAGGTCAGATGTTGAGTGTGTGTTGTGGTGGCAGCGCTGTGTGTGAGCGAGAACTGCTCTGGTGTTAAGTTTCATTCTTACTGCTTTTGTTACTTTGAATTCTCATATCAGTCTGACATGTCGTGGACCTGTCAAATGTGTGCTTTTGGTCTTACTGCAATAAAAAAAGAAGAAGAATTGCATTATCTGAGTACAATTGTATTGCTCAGTAGTTTGTCACTTTATCTAAGATTTCATATAATCATCAACTTTGTCTCAGATGCCTGTGAAACTCCTTAGGAGAATAAAATATACAAATAAAACAACTGGCGACAAACGGTACAATAAAAGCATAGAGCCATAAAATGAATGCAAATGAGCTAATGTTTTTTGTTTTTGATTGCAAATGTTGGAAAATATGCATTTGTTTTCATTCTCATTTGTGTTTTGCTGGAAATGTATCTAAGATGCAGATGATTTTGTTTCTTCAAAGTATATATGGTGAAATTTAGCATTGCGTCACTCGCCCACCAATGGATCCTTGGCAGTGAATGGGTGCCGTCAGAATGAGAGTCCAAACAGCTGATTTAAACAAAAAAAGATGCATGTTTGTTAGAAACAAATCCAACTACAAAATGTTGCTTCTAGCCAAGTATAAAACCATAATCAATAATAATGCTTCCTTCAGTCGAATAGTAATCTCATACTTGGAATTAGGAGAGAAATATGCACACATCAAGCAATGCAGGCAAAACACTATTTTGGTGCATTTTGATGTGAGTGTAAAAATATTGAACTGAAGGAAGCTTGTAAGCCAGAAGCAATGGTTTAACGTTAGAAATGTCTTTATGAAGGATTTATTTTAAACTGACATGCATATGTTTGCTTTACATGACATTAACTGATGGACTGGTATGGTGTGGATTATTGTGATGTTTTTATCAGTTTTTTGGATTCTCATTCTGACGGCACCCATTCACTGCAGAGAATCCATTGATGAGCAAGTGATGCAACGCTATCGCCCAAACGTAATTTTTCAGAATATTTTTTTTATTTTTGGTGAACTATTCCATTAAATCAAGTAGCAACCAGAACTCAACTGCATAGGGAATACAGAACGTTTTATCTTGCATTGATGATCATGTTGATCATTTTCTTGCTATTAACAGGTGTAATCTCCACTTGGATTGATTATGCCATCAAAAACAAACACAACAACAGCAAAGGAGAACATCACTGAACAAGCTGAGGAGAAGAAAGTGGATGTGAGACACAACCATCATGTTAAAGATCAATGTGTTTCTGACTTTCATGGATGGAAGGAAACCATAGACCAGACATCATTACCCAGAAACCTCAGATTTGCATATCACAATCAGGTACATACATGAATAGATGCATAGTGGCACGATATTTTATTTGGACACCTAAATCACACTTAAATTGTGTGTGTTATAGTTAATCAAAACAATTTGTTGCTTAAAATAAAATAAATGTTAAATACATTTAGTCAAAATTTCTCATTTACATTTAATTTAAATATAAATATTGTGTATAGTGTGTGTGTGTGTGTGTGTGTGTATATATATATATATATATATATATATATATATATATATATATATATATATATATATATATATATATCAAAAACACTAAACTAAATTACTAAAACTAGTAAATAGTATCATAATTATACTAAATTAACACATAAGATTAATGTGTGAACCTGAGGTACATCCACTAAAAATAAATTCATTAAAAGTTACACTTATATGCTCATGCACAAAATTACTTCATATTTCAAAGTGTTCACAATGCAATTTTTGCATATAAAGAGGCTCTTTGTTGTCTTTTTTTTCCTAATGGTGTGCCATCAGAAGGTGCTGGGTGTTTTCACCACAGGGGTCATTCCTGCAGGGACCCACTTCGGCCCGCTGCTCGGAGAACATCTTCACCCTGAACATTTGCCTGCAAACATCCACGGAAAACACATCTGGATGGTATGTCAGCAGATGTGAGAAAGATAAGAAGCATGTGTGTGAGAAAGAGAGAGATCGAAAACCATTTTGAGTCATTGGGGTTCATATTTACCAGTCATGCTTCAGGGGTGTGTATGCTCGTTTTGGGTTTCTCTGACGCACTGCTCCTCGCTTACATGTGCCAGTAAAGCAACACACTCGTGTCTCACACACTGACTCAGCAAGGAAGTGGCTGACAGGCACACACACACACAGACAAAGAGAGAGCATGTTTCCAGAAAACCTTAATAGATCATTCTGATGAATTTGCAGTACCACTGAATTTCACACATCACATTCAGTCAATATTTCTGACGTATACGTTCATTTTCTCAGGGTTAGAAATTTGTGGGGGGAAAATGGCCTCAAAATTCTAACATATAAAAAATGTATAAAACACTCTAAATTCATACTGAAATATTACAGATGTCTTATACAAGCAAAAAAAGGTGTATAAAATAGTAAATATTAAATAAATAATTATTTAGACTGAGAACTTACACTTCAATTTAAAAGTTTAAAGTCTGTAGGTCTTTTTTATATTAATAAATATATAAATAAATAATGTAATATTATGAAAATTAAATAATAAATGTATAATGTTATGAAATATTTATATCTTAAATAAATGCTCTACTTTTGAACTTTACATTCCACAAAGTATCCTGATTTACACAAAATAACTATTTACAACACTGACAATAATCATGTTTCTTGAGCAGCCTTGATGCTGATGCTGAAAATTCAGCTTTGATCACAGAAATAAATTACATTTTAACACATATTTAAAAAGACAGTTATTTTAAATTCCATTAATATTTCACAATTTTACTGGTTTTACTGTATTTTTGATCAAATGAATGCAGCCTCAGTGAGCATAAGATATGACCTGAAACGTTTGAACAGTAGTGACACATAGTATGTTTTAAAGGCCTATACTAAATTATGCACTCATAAATGTAAAAAAAGAAAAGAAAAAAAAAGAAAAAATCTAGAGGAGTAAATATTGCTTTAAATGGAAATGAATTTGCTCTCTCTGCATGACCACATCAAACGCAAAGCATGCAAGTGCTATCTCTTAAGTTCAATATTAGACTGGAGGAACTAAACTGAAAAAAGAAAGAGAGAAATAGAAACAGGTGCTGTAAGGTCAAACAGTCGATCTGTTCAAACGGCAGCTAAAAGACTGAATCAACAACTAAACCACACCAACTCTCACTTTCACACAGTCGCTCGCGCAAACAGATGTGCACTTTCAATCTGAGAACAAAACACTAATCTCATGCGGTTTCATTTCCTAAACCCGTCAGGATGCTTATTAGTGCTTGCTAAGCAAACTATTGCCATTGCTCATACTGACACTGACGGATGATTAAAACAAGGTGGAAAAAAGTGTCATTTTTAATCTTCTGGTTGTGTTTTTATTCTCTTACAAAGATCTTCTCAGACGGGCGATTGCATCACTTCTTGTCTTGTGAGGATGAGAGAGGCAGCAACTGGATGCGCTGTGTAAATTATGCCCCGTCTCCTTGGCAACAGAATCTTTCCGCATTCCAAATTGGAATGCAGATTTACTTCTATGCCATGAAGGTTCTAATGCCGGGGGAGGAGCTACTGGTGGGGCGGAGCCTAAACCCTGAACAGCCAATGAGCACCAGCCTCAGAACTGCCTACCTAAAACAGCCACTTCCTACACACTGTGAGTGACGACCCGACCACATTAAAAAGGCAAAATAAATTGTATTAGTTATATATTTTGCTGTTTCATGGGATTTCAGCTTCTAGGCTTCAAATTAACTCCATTTACTTAATTTGACACTTTTCATTGCCTTTTGCAGCCATGAAAATAGTTCAGTTTTGGTTTTTAATGGCAAGGTGGTTATATTCCGTTTAGTTTCTTTATCAAGTTAATTCAGAAACATGATTGGAACATTTTGTTTGTTAAATTCAAGTTTTAGTTTTTTTAAATGCCAAGCAAGCAAGTTGAGCATATTAGCATTCTCAAATAAACACTTAAACACGTCTACTTTTATTTGTGCACACTCACAATATCAACAAAACGTTGTGCTTTTGTAAAATAAACAAAACAAACATAGTAACTTTCTGCAGTCTCGATCTTGAGCAGGAACGCTTCACTAAAACTGAAGCAAAACTCAGCAAATACTTGCATCACAGACACAAATATATTTATAGAATGCTATAAATTACTATTTTAAAACTAAATAATTTGTATCAAAAATGATAATAGACTATGTAATCCATAAAGATGCATTTCTGTCTAAAGGCGCTTCCAATGACAAGATAGCGAGTCAGAATCGTCAACTTAATACTATTTTTTACTCTATTTTTATTTGTTTGTTTGTTTTGGGGCGACTATGCCAAGATTTGTTTTTGCATGCAGTACAAATAGCCCACAGCTGTATTTTAGTGTCAGGGTGAAAATAACTAACTAAAATAAGATTGACATCATAATATTTTAAGAATAAAGTCAAAATTACAACAATAAAATGTTATACTGCGTGAATTTAATGTGAAAATTATACCTATACTCCACCAAAAAAAAAAGTCTGTGGCATCAAACCTGTCGGTCTTCACATTTAATATTAAAACAGCAGTAAAACGTAGGCTTATTGATGTTTTGAAACTCTAATTGATTGATTTAATGAGACATTTGTTTCTATTAAATTGTTCCGATATTTTTTCAATATGCTTTCAAATATTTATTCATGTTAATTTTGTGCTGCAAATATTAAAGAGGAAAATATCATTGATTCACATGCCACTTGAACTGAAGCAAATATCTTATCTCACATTCTAAAACACATTTATTGCTTGTATTTGATCTTAAATATGAAACTTTGTGTTATAACAAAAGTAACAAAGCACAAAGCACAAAGCTTTTTGCGATTATTTGGTGGCTTTTGCTTACGGGCCGGGGCTGACGTGCTACGCTACAACATATCTGAATTTTCCTCCTGCAATGAGTCAGACATCTCCACTTCAGTAGCACTTACATAAATTACAGTTTATAGTCTTGTTCATGTCTATATCCTGGAGGTTTTTACAGAAAGGTTTGTTCATATATATTTCACCAGGTTTTGAACATTTTATTCCTGAAAACATGGTGATTTTTTTTTTCTGGCTGCTGACATTTTTTTCTGATTCCTGGAGTGATAAAAACAGAAATAAAAAAATTCCAACCTTTAACTCTAATATTTAGACAAAATGAAACAAAAATTTTGAACCAGACACATTTCTGTAAACGTATACAAATTAGTGCATATTTAATAGATGTATCACTCAGTTACTTTTTTACCCTATTCAGCTAGGACTAGGTCATCTTGCCTTAAAGATTTTTCTTCTATTTTAACAATTCACTCAAATGTTCTCTGAATATTTTGTGTGTTTTCCTGCTTCAGCTCATTCTCAGCATAAAGATCAAGTGAGGAGGAGAAAGCGAGGTCACACGGTCACTGAAATCCTGGATCTGGATCGCCGGACTGATCATCACACAGAAGCTCTTCCCAACAAACCGTTTAACTCCATCACACAAAAGAAATATGGGGAAAAGGTGACCAGAGACCTGCAGAATCCAAAATTACCACCGTTTTTAATGACTAATGCCATCTCTGAGGTCTCTTTAAACTTGAAAATGGCATCTAGTGTAGGGAAGCATGTATACACCTCTGCTATCCCACAGTCCTCTGTGCCAATGTATATATGGCCTGTTATTCAATACATGCCGTCACATCAGCCAGTGGGTTTGGGCCGAACAACGCCACACATGTCCTATAATATTCCACCAATCCACATGTATCCATCTCTCTTGCATCCAACATCCAATAAGAATCATCTGTCATTAGCGTTGACCAGTAGAGGTGACTCCATAATTAAAGTGACAGACTCTGTAAAGAGAGAAACGAATCGGAAAGGCTCTACAAACCAACCGCCAGCCCTCACTAAAGCAACCGGTCCGTCTCCGACTGAAGTGTCCAGTGCTGATGACATCACAGCCCAGAGAGACTCAGCTGAGATGGGCGTGGCTTCCTCGGGTGTCTCCGCCTCCGCCAGTCACAGCACAGAGTCTCAGGATGGCCAAAAGCGACAGATTGTAGGTTACAAGTCTTTACCGTATCCATTACAGAGACAGAATGGAAAGATCCAGTATAAGTGTAACGTGTGCGGAAAGAACTTCAGTCAACTGTCCAATCTGAAGGTACATGGGTTATTATCTTTTATGGATCTGATTTATTAATTGCAGTTTTAGTTTTTCAGTGAAGAATGTCAGAGATGATGATATGTAAGGATTTTTTTTTTATTAAAACTGGTCGAAAATGATATATCAGGGTTATTATATTAAAATATTAACTAAAAGTAAAACCTTAAAAATAAATAAATAAACATTTTCTGAAATAAAATATAAAAAAAAAATCTAACAATTATTTTTTTGTTTTTTATTTCAGCTTATTGCCAAGGCATCAGTCCTTGTTTCATTTCAGTTAGTTTAGAAAATAACTAAAACGGAAATAATATATATTTTTTAAATCTACTAAAAATAACAAATGAACAACAAAATTTTTAAACTGTAACCAAATTTAAAGTGGAAAATATACTAAAAAGAATAAAAAATATTAAAGAACTATATAGTATATCAATTAAAAATAAAAATGTTTTTCAAAGACGTCTTGTGGCTCAAGGTTGCTGGCAAAAAGCTGCTTCAAATATATTTTAAAATATAATTTAGTCCTGTGAATATTCAGCATCATAACTCCAGTCTTCAGTGTCACATGATCTATCAGAAATAATTCTGATATTCAGATTTGTTGCTAAAAAATTTTTTTATGTTCATTTATTTATTTATTTTTCACTAAATCTCTCGGTTCTCGGCTTTCTGTTCTTCAGGTGCACCTGAGGGTTCACAGCGGTGAGAAACCATACAAGTGCAATATCTGCAGGAGGAACTTTTCCCAGCTGGCTCACCTTCAAAAGCACATCCAGGTTCATACAGGAGAGAAACCACATGAATGCCAGGTAAGAGCAGAGCACACAGAGGAACATCTCAAAGCTGTCTAGCAGAGTCAGTGGAGATCTCATATGTCATCTCGTGTGCAGGTGTGTAACAGGCGCTTCAGCAGCTGCAGTAACCTGAAGACTCACCAGCGGCTGCACTCGGGCGAATCCAAAGGTTTGATCTGAGTGAAGGTGCAGCGAAGCTTGAGGCTGCCATGGAGGCGGAGTCTATCAAGAAGATGTGTCAGGTGTTCTGGCCGGGTGCAGCTCCACCTGTTGTCCAGCAGGGAGCAACACAAGCCCAAACAGTAGTGACACCTGATTCATCCAGCTCTCCTTCTCCAGAGATTTCCATTAGACAGAAAGAAGGAGATCAGTAAATTGTTGATTGAGATTGAGATTTAATTAAATTAGCACTTTTATTCAGCAAGGATGCATTCAATTGATCTAAAACTAACAGTAAATACATTTATAATGTAACATTATATATGTTCAAATAAATGCTGTTCGTTTGAACTTTCTATTTTTTTAGAATAAAAAAAAATAAAAAGTTTCCACAAAAATTTGACTTCTGAAGGATCATGTGACACTGAAGACTGGAGTAACGATGAAAAAAATACATTTTACAAGATATTCAAATAGATAAGTTATTTTAAATTGCAATAATATTTCACAATGTTGCTGTTTTTATTGTATTTCTGATCAAATAAATGCCTCGGTGAGCTTAAAGACTTAAAACGCTTACTGAGCCAAAACTTTTGAATGATAGTGTGTGTGAATGAACAGCATCTAAATGCACAGTGCTTAATGTTATATAATGTTGTCATTTGTTTTATTTGTTATTAAAAAACTACTGACATGTTATATATTTTTAAGGAGAGATTAGGGCAAGTAGTCACACTGGGTTTTATTTTAGTTTTTATCCAAAATCATAATTTTTGTGTAATATCATTTTTGTATAATAACAATGGAGCACAGTAGATCCAAGCAAACAAGCATTCAGACAAGAGTCCGCTGCTGAAGTTAGATTTTAGTGTTTTCATAAATGCCAAAGCAGCAGAAAGCTGCCATGTGTTTTAGAAGTTATAAATTGCACATAATTTATAAATGCATTTTCTGTTGCCTAAAAGATTGGTTTAACAATTTTGTCTCAATGCTTTTTCCATTTGTGCTATTTCATGAATTTTTGTTTAATTATTCTTGCAGTTTATCAGAATTTTTTGCTATTTAAACAACCATTAAATAAACTATAAAAATGTAAATACACGAGTGGCGTTTTTTTTAACAGTAGGTGTGTGCGTGTGTGTGTGTGTGTGTGTGTGTGTGTGTGAGAGAGAGATAGAGAGGCGTCCAGCTGATATCGCATTTCTCTTGTGTCGTCCAACAACGCAGCATTTGTTTGTAAACATCCGGGTCACAATAAAACACACACACACACACATAGGTAAGCTTACATACAATTTAACATAATTACAGAAATCTAATGAAACAAATCTATCCATTTATATAATAACATACCATTTTTATTAGCGGATGCGCATTACTGTCTCTTTAAAAAATCCAGAAGCATGACGTCAGATATTTTGACAGGACGACAGAGAAACCGAGAAACCGGATCCGCCGCTGACAACAACAACAAACACAAAGATGTCTCGCGGAGCGCCGAGCCCCGGTCGGTGAGATGCCAGTAACGGAGTGGAGAGGATGCGGCGCGTGCTCGAGCTGCTGGCGCGTGCTGCTGCTCGCTGCGTCCGCGCTCGTGCTGCTGGCTGAGAGAGCGGCGCGTGAGTGACCTTATACCGCATCACAGGTGCATCTGATGCACCCCATTTATCACAGTAGTACGACCGGTACCGTGTTTATACCACGATATTTACACGGTTCTCCAAATAATAACATAGTACTATTATTGTAGATCCATAATATGTCCAAAACATGATATCACAACGGTGTAAAATGATGTAACCAATGGTACCTATTCAAACACATGGTAAAACCATGGTACATTTCGATAGACTTTTAATATGACTGCGTTTCAAATGATACCGTTAATTACCTCTGCTTTACTTGATGCAGCTGTGGCTTGCCACATAATACTTATTAGTTCCAGGGTATTAGATTTTTTTTTGTATAATATATACATATATATATATAAACATGGCTAAATTTAGACATATGCATGGCTAATTATAAAATATAAGCCAGAATATTATTAATGTTTTTAAATATTATATTTTATATAAATGTTATTTTTATATTATTATCATTATTGGTATGGTAGTAGTAGTAGAAATAGTAGTATTTTTAATCTGGAAAATATTTACAATTGAAATCTTTTATTACAGTATTATTGCATAGATGTAGATGTATAAAACTGAACAGAAACATTTTCAATTTAATTAAGTTTTATTTTGAAATGCGCTTCTCAAAACCAGTTCCCAAGCAGCTTTAGGAATGTAGGGATCCAGCTTTTCTGTCAGAAATGAAAGATTACCGAATTGTTTTGATCATATCAGATTTGAACCTGGATTTACTGTGATATAATCTCATCACATTTCACTGCTCTTTTATGTTGAATATTGTAGAGATAATCTGATACAGAACAAAGCATATTGAAGTGCACAGATGGAGGTGTATGACGGTCACACATGTTCTCTATTGTTCATCAGTGGTCTGCTGTGTGGGCTTTTATCTGTGGAAGGAGGAGCTGTGTTTGGCCGGACTGACCTTTGCCCTCTTGTTGCCGGGGTCACTGGTGCAGGTGTTGAGTTTCAGGTGGTACAGGGCCGACGGAGACAAACGGACATGCCACAATTTCATCATACACACACTTCACCTGGGCATCTTCAAAAGGTACAATGTATGTGTGTGTGTGCATAATGAAATAATTCCTTCAGAAATCACAAATCTGTTTATTTACTTCAGAGGTTTACAAACTTTTTTGTCAGTCAAGTCCTTTAGATGTAAAATATATCTATCCCCTGAGAACTGAAGTTATTATTCTAATAATTTAATGGAACATTTGCATGCTCGCCCCTGATGTTGGTTAATGGTCACATGACATGCAAGTAAAAATTTGTTGTTTTCATCAGCTCATGAATCCCCAGTAGTTCCCTCACAAACTGTGTCTCCTGAGTTTCATTGTAATGTGTGTGTGTGTGTGTTGTGTGTCAGGTTTTGGGATTGCAGTGTGTGTGAATGGACGGCTCAGGGCTCGTCACAGTCACATGCGCAGGAGGTGATGCAGCATGCAGATGTGTCTGCTCTGCGTCTGCTGGAGGTTTTGCTGATGACTCTACCGCAGACACTCCTGCAGACGTACGCTCTCACTGCTACTGACTATGGCCTCTCATCTCCAGGTCAGTCTTGAGATAGAAAGATGTTCTGAAAACCATCATTGTCTATGTAATTCTGTTAGGTGATGCTACATTTATACTGCAGTTAAAAACGGTGCACTCTCCCTGTGTGTGTTTTTGCAGTTGCTCTGTGTGGTGTCGTGTGTTTGCTCTCGCTGTCCTGGGCGCTGGTGCTCTACAGCCGAGCCTGTTGTTTGATCCGTCCTGGGCATTTACAGATGCCGCCAGCAGCTCTCCTGTGTCAGCTGCTGTGGAGGATGGGCATGTTAGCCGCCCGCTTCACCAGCCTCGCCCTGTTCACCCGCACCTTCGGCTGCTGGGTCATCGGGGTCCTGGGTGAGTCCAAGCCACATCAGCTGTATAGATGTGCATGCCCAGCTTTTGTTTGTAAATTGCCAATAACGTGAAAAAGAAATTAATACTTTTATTTAGCAATGACAATAACAAGTTATGTATGATTTCATGTTACAATAAAGAAAATTGCACCATAAAATAAAAAAAATCCCCCTAATAATACTGAAAAAAATCAAATTGACTATTTTTTGCATTATTGTTTGCAATAATATTTTTTAAATAAATAATACTTCAATTGTACAAGGGTGCATTAATTTTAACTAAAAATACCATAAAGATATTTATAATCTTACAAATGATTTCATTTCAGATGAATGCCCTTCTTTTGAATTTTCTATAAATCAAAGAATCTTAAATTTTTTTTTTTTTTTTACAAAAATATGAAGCAGTACATCTGTTTTCAGCACTGATAATAATAAGATTTTTTTCTTGAGCACCAAACTTTGCCATCACATGAGTACATTACATTTCAAAATATATTAAAATAAAAAAAACTGTTATTTTGAATTGTAATAAGCTATAATCAAAATAAATACAATTGCACCAAATTATAAAATTAAAAATTTGCACAAAAAGGCAATAAAATCAAGTATTTCTTTGCATTGTGTGATTAGTTACAATTAAGTGCAATCTCCCCCAAATGTACTGTATAGCCTGTGCACAGCTTCTATAGCATCATGTTAGTTGCCACACACAATAATATTATGACGTTATCTCTCAGTTTGTATAATACGTCTGTGCGTACAATTTGTATCCAGTTTGTGCATCTCATTTTCTCCCAGCGTCTCATTGGTTGATGGCTGCGCTGTGGTTGGTCTCGCAGCAGACTGACATATATGTGGGTCAGTGGTCATGGCGCGTGTTTAACTTCATTCTGGGAGGCGTGCATGTGTTTCTGTTTCTCAACGTGAAGGATGGCCCATCCCGCTTCCGGATGCTGGGATTCTACACGGTACAAACACACACAATCCTAATGAGAGCATGAGACATATTTGTAGTGTTTGTAGAATATCTGTGCTTACAATGTTTTGATTTAGTGTCATTTATTGTCATGGTCTGTTTACACCATTAAAAACACTTTGTCATACTCTTATATAGTCAATATCACTTTTAACGATTTTTTAAAGAATATTAATATGCACAATTGATATTAGAATATGGATTTAAAGGAATAGTTCTTGCAAAATATGGTGGAGTTATTACATTAAGCAATAGAGTGAAAGCTGTATTGTTTCTGTGCTGTGTAGGTGATGCTGCTGGAAAATGCTACACTGCTATTGGCTGCATCTGACATCTTGACTGATGCATCATGGGATAGCCTGACCGTCCCTACTGCTGTGCTCTGCAGCTTTCTGCTCGGTGAGAGTTTGTGTGTGAGTGCATGAGGTGTCAAATTATGAAAAATAATAAAGACAGCCATTCAAAAAGAGTGTATTTTTATTATTTTTATGTCTGTTTTCATTGTTAATTAGCACAGAAATTAAATATGTTTGGGGAAAATACTTTTATTTAATAGAAAACGGGGGATGTATTTAACATGGTAAATCTTTATGTGTGTAAAATACCTGGTATGACACAAAAGTAAAAAAAAAAGAAGCTATTTTATATTAATATATTGGTATGATCCTTCAGAAATCATTCTAACATGCTGATTTGCTGCTCAAAAACATTTCTTGTTATTATGAATGTTTTGCTGCATAATATTTATATGGAAACCATAATACTTTTTTTCTTCTTCTTTGAAGAATAGAAAGTTCAAAGAACTGCATTTATTTGAAATAGAAGTCATAGAATAATCATTTGTAACATTATAAATATCTCGTTGAATTTATATTGATAAAAATACAAAATAAATCATCTTTATCTTTAAATCTTAAAAAAATTCAAATCAAAGTGATACATTTCTAATCACGTGCAGTTCTTAACTGCCATCATCTAGTAACATTTGCATTTGATCTCTTTCAGCTAAATTAAATGAATTGCTCTCTATCTCTCAGGTTTGACGTCCCTGATGTTGTACTATCGTTTCCTGCATCCCAAGTCCACTGAAATCTCTCTGGGTTTACGTCAGCGTGCACACATGGGTCGAGAGTGTCTTCGGCAGGGAGATTCGTCCTTCTCTCTGGGGGACAAAAGTCTTCCACCGGCCCCTCTTCCAGTCCTCTTCCCGTCTTCTCATCCTTCCCTCTCCCTCTCTGGGATCCCCGGCTCTCTTCTGGAGCATCCTGGGAGCTGCGGCGTCAAGCCGGACGGGGAGTGTCGCCACCATCACTGGCTGCTCATCCGCCTCGCTCTGAAAACCGGCGACCCGGTTAAGATCAACGGGGCGTATGGGGCGGGTGGCGTGTCTGGGATACTGGTGGTGGATCAAAAGGGAGAGATCATGGAGGACAGGTGTGTGTCCACTTCGGAAAGCCGGGATGAGGATGATACGATGGCACCGCTGTCCGACTGCAGGGAGGAGTTTGAGAGTGTGAGTGAAGCCAGAGAGGAAGAAGATGCTGAAGACAGCCTCGAAATGGAGAGCCCGTTAGAGTCGCTCACATCCGAGTGCAAGCGGAGCTCGCCCGAGGGAAAGTCTGTTTTTGGGGACAGCCCTGAGCCCAATTATTGCCCCACCGAATCCAGCTCCACTTTATACTTCAGCGCCGACCCACAATCGCCCAGCAGCTCCAGTAACCCACGTCTGGACCGCGAGACGCCCTTCGGTTTCGGTTCTGGAACCGGGCTGGAAACTCTAGACGAGTTGAGCCCTATTTCCACAGACGGCGGGCTCCACAGGGATCACACCAGGGGGCTTCTGGGCCGAGCGGGACCCTGCTACACCTCTGCACCCGGACTGAGCGGGCAAGGGTTTCCAGAGACGCACCTCAGAGGCCCCCGCAGGCAAGTGGTTCTGTCCCGCAGGGGTCCGGAAGAGGACGGTGGCTTTTAACAGCATATGAACTGCAGCTTAAAGTGGCGTTCACACCGGTTTCCAGCATGAAAGTTGTTGCAGTGTAGGGAATGTTAACCTCCGTCAATGGCAAATACCAATGAGGGTGAAGATGACCCAGATGAAGCAAGATGGAGAAGCAGTTAATTTTGTGTAATTTGTCTTTGCCCACATTCAGGGATGTAATTTAAAAAATGATTTGTGGAAAACTTTATCAGAAATGAGTTTCATTCATGCAAAAATACTCATTCATCTTGTTCATGATGTGATGCAATTTCATCAATACTACATCTCTTCCAGAATGTGAATTTTTAGATGCAGGAAAACACATTACATATAATACACACACATGCAGACACACTACTGTACTGAAGTTTGTTGTTGATTTTGTGGGGTTAGATTTTTTTATAAAAGAAGTCTCTCCTGCTCACCAAGAATGAATTTATTTGATCAAAAATAAAGTAAGAACAGTAAAATTTTGAAATATTATTACAGTTTAAAATAGCTCTTTTCTATTTGAATATATTTTGAAATTTGATTTATTTTCTGTGATGCAAAGCTGAATTTTCAGCATCACTCCTCCAGCTTAAGTGTCACATGATCTTCAGAAATCATTCTAGTATGATTATTTGCTGCTCAAGAAACATTTCAGATTATCAACTGTGAAAAACAGCTCAGTTTTGCTGCTTCTTTTTTTCATGGAAACTGTCATACACTTTTATTTTAAAGTATTTTTTGTTGAATAGAAAGTTAAATAACAGCATTTACATAAAAAAAATAGGAATCTTCTGTAAGATTATTATTATGTCTTTACTGTTACTTTTGATCAGTTTAATGTGTTCTTGTTGAATAACACTATACTTAATACTAACTCCAAAATCATAACAACTCCAAACTTTGATATGTATATAAACACACATATAAATAGTAGTTTTACAGCCTGCATAAAACCGCTCATTGACTGTCAGTGTAAACGGGGCATTAATTAATGAAATACAAGCAGCTGAAACTTGAACCCAGATGTGATATTTAAGACAATAGAATTGAGTTAAATATTTAAACATATACTGTCTAAAGGAACAAAACCTTTTTTTTTATTATTATTATTGTGGTGTTCTCTTTTTAGTTCTTTTTCTGTTTATGTTCAGAATGGAACAGTGCACTGTCTACTTTTTAATAAGTATGTGAAGTAGTATGAAGTGAGCAATGATAAATAAGTTACAGTATCACATGACCTCATCACATTGCGTGTTAAATTAAACAAGCGGCATCTAGTTATCATCTGAAAAAAAATAACAATGGTTATTTTATAGTTTTAATCCATGGTTGCCAGTACAAACAAATTAGTCAAAGATGAGATAAAAAAAAGTAATGTATTTCATGCATGTAGAAAATTAGCCTACTTTGTACTGTATAATCTACTGCATATATGGAAGTAAGCCATTCTGAACATGAACACGATAAAAATCCACATGCTGTTGGTTTGAACCGAAAGCACAATCTTCCTGTGAGCTGTAAGTCGTATCCTCTCAGACTGTGATGTAAATCACTCTAATGAAGGGCTGTGGTCTGGGTTATCATTCTTTGGCATACAGTGCCTGATACAGACAAAAAAATAGACACAAAACTCACCTTAGAACATGATTGGACTCTCCATATGTAGATTACCATATAGTTAATAAGGGTTTTGTACTGGCAGATGCCATCTCCTTGCATAATAATATTTGCTCTCTGATCTTTTCTGCCGGTACTTCAGTCTTTTGTATCTTGGATATTTCTCACTTTGTCCTATCCATAAATCTTTGCTTTTGCCTTTCAAAGGATAGGTCAGGTTTGTTTTTAGTTTTTTTCATATTTTTATATTTTTTAAGTTACAAAAATGTATATTAACCCTACGGTAATGATTTCATTTGGGGAATTTAAAGTGTAACAATTGCACCCTAATCTTAATGTGTTGTATTTAATTTAAATTAATTTAATTTAAATTATTTTTTATTTCATTTAAATGTAAGTTATATATATATATATATATATATTTTTTTTTTTTTTTTTTTTTTTGAATTATGCATTCATTTGTTCATGAATCTATCAAATATTTATAAAGCTGATTCATGGTTTGAGCTCGTCTTTAAAATTTTCACTAAAAAATAAAAAATAATATAAATTCAAGAAAATATTAATAAAGATATATTTGATGCATTTGCTTTGGACAGGAGCTTAAGAGTCATAATATGTTTCAGGGGTATTTTAGTGGTTCTTCACTGTTTGAAGTGCTTACATATGTGTGGTTTCCATTGTTTTACATGAAAGCATTTTGAGAGTGTGTACTATCTAATAATTGTTATTATTTGCATGCACTATTCTGACAGATGTTTGTGCTCAAACAGTAGTTCAGGGTTGTGTCCTCTAACAGGTCAATATTTGCAATAATTTCAATGCAAATTCTGCCATAAGATTATCAAGTTTTGCAGATACTGTGAATGAACGTTTGTTTGGTTTTCCTGGATGTGGATTGTTTGCTCTTCTGGTGAATTCCATTTACTCATTAAATTAATTTCACAGGAATTATGAACTTGTTTTAATATGTCTCTCATGTATGGCTCCACTTGTGAAATATCATCAATCTCATTTTTATCTCTGCTGTGCACAGAAAAAAATTGCCATCATAAATAAAATTGCAGGAAATTGCTGAATATATCAAATGCATAGTGGAAACTATAAGTAATAGAATGAAGTGTCAAATTAAACAGCAAAAGGAAGGAACTGAATTAAATATAATCATGATACATACAATCTAGGTTACAGTAGGCTATGTTTTGTGGAATGGTGGTGAAATAACGCAGACACGTTATTATAGTAGGGCTGTACAATGAGTCAAATATCGATATGGACTAGGGTATATGAATATTAAAGATATAGAGACTAGTTGTTCTACGCGTCTCTGAGAATGAGCGATGTTCCCTGTGTTTTCTAGATGCCGACTGTATGTATGTATAAATACCTAGCTTGTTACTGCGCATGCGCTCTAAATTTGGTTCGTGGCTAAAGCGCGCATGCGCACTGCGCTCACTAAAGTTTGGAGTGATTCGTGGAAGTTTTAGATTTGGAGGAAAAAAAGCTCAGCTGAGAATCAGGAACTTGTAAAATGGCTTTTCGCAGGAGAAACAAGAGTTATCCTTTCTTCAGCCAAGAGTTTCTCATTCAGAATCACGCGGACATTGTGTTTAGTTTGGTGATTTTCGTTTTGATTGGACTGATGTTTGAGGTGAGTTCAAGAGTTTAGGATTCTCTTTTTTCTCTCGTCTTCGTCTCAGCCAGCTGTTTATCTGTCTCTCTCTCTCTCTCTCTTTCTGTCTTCTGACTTTTAACGTTACATCGAAATTAAACGTGCATCTTTTAATGCACAGACCAAAAGACTTCCCTTTTAATTTGAATGTGTAAAGCCTTTGAAATCATCATCATCAACTACTTGGCTGGTTGTAAATGTAAGTTCAGACACTCCGTGTATGCATTAAACGACACTCAGGTTGTATTCAGTTCATTAAAAGAAATCCATATTTCATGACTTTATTCAAAACATTGTCACCATCGCCTGGGCCCAGATGTCTGAGTATGAAGATAATGAAAATACATAAAGTTCCTAATGCATGTGTAATGTGTTAGATACAAAAACATAAACCAGGTGTTATGATGGTTTATTTTTAGTTTATGGTGATGTTGCTCACGTTTCTGCTGAAGTGCCACGTCAAATCTCTCAAGCGCTCTAAGTTTGATTGACATTCCTGAAGAATCCAGTTAAAATCCATTTCAAAAACACTTTATATTTAAATGCATCAAGATCTGTTGATTAGAAATCCCTGTTCTAATGCAGCAAATGTGCATTTGAAATTTTCCAGGTTTGTCGTATTGGCCTGTTAAATGCTTGCAAACGTACAGAAAACTGAATGAAACGAGTTTATTTCATGCATGTATTCTGTCATGCAAGCATCCCATCTGTGTTCAGACGGGGTTTTCCCCTTCACATCTGCTGTTTCACACACCTGCTGCTTTCAACATCTGTGTGTTTCATTCAAACGCCTTTGTGTTCTTCACTTTAAGAAACAAATCAGTGGGAAGTCATTTGATTTGCAATGCACTTTTCATGGATCCAACTGCTGAAATGCTTCATATATGAAATGTCTGACTGGTTTTCATGTCAGTCCTCTGATCAGTATCTATACTGTGTTTATGAACACACCACTTTCACTAGATTTATTATAAGATGCTATTTTGTTGTAAGTTTTATTAGCAAAGTGTTCAACAATATCGCAGACAGCAACATAATTTTTCTTCCCCTACAAGATCCAGTTTTGAGAAACATATTATATAAACAAATATGTTTAATTAGCATGTAGTAAATAAAGAGTAAGTACCAATTAAAAATTATAATTGGTAAGAGTAAAAATAATGGGTTAAATTATTTTATAATGCATTTGACTTTTATTTTACTATTATTATATTTTCCCCATGTTAGTTACATTAATTTTTTTTAGTATCAGGATAGTGATATTTTTTAATAGTTATTATAATAGCATTACATTTATTTTAAGTTAGTTTTTTTTCTAATTTTTATTTAAAAATGTAAAAAAAAATTATTCCAACCAAATGAAACTGATAAATGTTCCCTTGGCAACTTACTAATTTCAGTTAACATTTATTTTATTTGAATGGTTTAAGTTAACCTGGTTTGTTGTCATTTTATTCCTGAAGGCTTTGTATTGGAACGTCATCTTTCTATTAAATATAACCGTAATAAAATAGACATTCAGGAGGTCTCAAATGTTTTTAAATGTTTAAGAATGAAAGAATACTTCCTTTAATTCAGGCAGTAACTGTATGGAAGCACATGAGAGTTTATTATAGATCATGTGATGTGTGTGTGTGTCTTTGTCTCAAGGGTCACATCTGTGTGTTTTACTCATCATTGTACAGGAAAGCTGAATTCTATGTATTTAACATCAGTTTCTCTTTTTCAGACCACAGCGAAAACAGCCATTTTATTCATCCAGCCTCAGTATAACATCAGCACCATGATCGCAGGTTTGACACACACGTTCATGACAGTCTCTCAGATCTGCTGCGCTCTGGTGCATCAGTGACCTGAGCTAACGTGTGTGTGTGTGTGTGTGTTTCAGATGGAGAGGTGACTCTGTATCATTATGGATGGAAAGACTGTGCCACTGTCCTCTTCTATCTTTGTATCACCATCATTCTTCACGCAGTGGTGCAGGAGTATGTGCTAGATGTAAGTGCTGCAGTGCTTTTTGGGTAATGTAGTTTTAACGTAATTAGTGCATTTTTTTTCAAGCACCAGCTGAAGTTCTTTAACTCTTTCCCCGCCAGCATTTTTGAAAAAACCTCCAGTGTTTTTGCTGATTTTTATTACAATTTCATGACCCGCAGAGTATTTTGATGTACTGACCCTCTACTTTAAAAAAAAAAAAAAAAAACATGTTATTCCAGCTTCAAGCAAAGCATGTTACTTCCAGCTTTTTTTCTTTCTTTTTTTTTTAAATCAACACTTGAATACAGGTAGGTTTCATTAAAAAAGCAACATTTTGAGCAAAAGGCTGAGAAAATCAAGCAACAGAAAAAGATTAGTTCAACCAATCAGAATATATATATATTTTTTTTGCATTTAAATGATTTCTGCGTTTTATTTCTCTCCTAGTATCCTATAGTTTCAGTTCAGAGCGTCTCGCGCCCGCCCCATTAGATGCTCTGACAGAAAGACTGCGTGTGAGGCTGACAGACATGCTGTTAAATGTGTTGTTTGAGATGTGCTGCATTCCTTAATGCATAACTTACATTAACATAACTTCTATTTTCCATCTGTAAATGTAAGAAAGCATGAGTTTTTGCTTTAGCAGGTAAACGCCACAGACTTCATTTAGAATAAGAACCGCCACACGCATGTGCGCCAAACAGACAGAATGAAATGGGAGCACAAAAACTCAAACTAAAACATACATTTTGCTAAAATATTTGTAGTTGGACAATAAATGTGACATGTAGAATTTTAAACCTACAAGTAAGTGTATATATATGATGGCACTAACTGTAAAGTGTAATGATGTAATCAAAATAGACTTTTTACTCAATTAGTCTGTTTTTTATTTTCAATTTTTAGTTTAGTAACTTTAAGTTATGGTAAACTGTAAACTGTTTATCCCCCGTCCATAGCGCCCCCCCCCCCAAATTGGACTTTAACTCGCAATTGCATTTTAAATAAAGTAAGAATTGCAAGATAAAAAGATGCAATAACCTTTAATTTTTCTATTCTGATTCAGCGGCAGAAATAGGCTTCTAAACATATGAGATCGCTAATTTCTGCATCTTCCTGGTCTGTGTTTTTGATCGGCACTTTCTAGACTCATTCAGGCGTAAAGGCGCCCCCTAGCGTATAATTCCATGTTTGGCAGGGAAAGAGTTAATGTGCATACCATGTTATTTATTAATTTGCATTTCATTGGCTGTTGTGTGCTTCTTTTCAGAAGGTAAACCGACGTCTTCACCTGTCAAAGAGTAAAAACACAAAGTTTAATGAATCCGGGCAGCTGTTTGTGTTTTACCTGGTGTCCAGTTTATGGAGTCTCTACGTCATCGCCACAGTAAGAGTCCCCAGATCATACACACATTAAACATCACACTCTCGGTTTATGTTACCTGATCGTTTATGTGATTGGCAGGAGGGATACATTCTGCATCCCAGCAGCCTTTGGGAGAATTATCCTCATGTTCACCTGAGGTAATAATCATAATGCATGCAATGTGTGCAATGTGAGATCTTTTTTGTCAGAATTATTATGTTTTTGTTTTGTATTGTTGTTGCAGGTTTGAGAAATAAATGCCTTTTTTTTTAATAAACAATAATAATGGATTAAAATAGATAATAATGTCATGCAAAATGTATCAGTTGTCTTAAGACATGACATTTTTTATGCAGTATAATTTTTAGATTCTTTTATTGATATTATTATTTTTTGCAGCTTAATTTCTTTTTTTTTTCTTTTTTTTTTTTTAGTTAAATTCATTCATGGACGTTCAAAGAAATATATTATACTGTATATAACATGACAAATAAAACGGATGTCAATATCAGTGGTTGTTGATTGTGATTGGTTCTGTCAGATTGTCATGTGACTGTGATGTATGGTCTTTCTCTCAGGTTTCAGGTGAAGTTCTTCTACCTCACACAGCTGGCGTACTGGTTTCACACGCTACCTGAGCTTTACTTCCAGAAAGTAAGAAAGGTACGAGAAGATGAAAGGAAAACAGAAACTTTGATGCAGGGAGATATATATATATGATATACATATGTGTATATATATATACACATGTGTGTGTGTGTGTATATGTACATATAAATATACATAGTCATTATTCTGTACAATAATAGAATTGTTGCTTTTTTTCCTCTTTCAGGAGGAAATCCCGCGTCAGCTGCAGTATATCAGTCTTTATCTGTTACACATTCTGGCTGCATATCTGTTAAAGTAAGACCAATTAATCAAGTTTTCACTTTATAATATCAGATATTTGTACTGGGTGTTTAATTTGAAATATGTATTTGTCATCTCTCTTCAGTTTGACGCGGGTCGGGCTGGTTTTGTTGTTTCTGCAGTATCTTTCTCAGATGGGTTTCCATCTGTCTCGACTGTTTTACTTCACTGATGAAAACCACCACAAACTGTGAGCCATACCTCCTCACAAACACACACATTTTATTAAGAGGAATTCAGCAAGGATGCAATCGATCAAAAGTGACAGTAAAGACATTGGAAAAAAACTTTACTTTATTTTCATTAAAGAATCATTATATTATGGTTTCCACAAAAATATGTAGCAGCACAACTGTTTTCAGAAAATGTTTCTTGAGCAGGTTATTAGCATATTAGAATGATTTCTGAAGATCATGTGACACTGAAGACTGGAGTAATGATGCTGAAAATACTGCTTTGATCACAGGAATATATTACATTTTAATATATTTAAATAAAGAACAGTTATTTTAATGCACGTGCATTTAGAACAAATGAATGCAGCTTTAGTGAGTGTAAGAGATTACTATCAGAACGGAAAGACGCTCTTTTGATGGTGGTGTATATCATAGCATCTCTGTATAACCGCACACACGCTTGTATTGTGTTTGTAGGTTTGAGATGTGGTCCGTTGGGTTCGTCCTGACCCGGATGATCACTCTGACTCTGATGTTCCTGGCTGTGGGCTTCGGTTTGGCTCGTTCTGAAAACCAGACGCTTGATTTGGAGACGGGAAACTTCAACACTGTTTCTATCAGGTGAGACAGACGTTCACACTTGTTGTTTTTGTGGCAGTATTTCATTAGAGACCCAGACGTGAGGATTAAAGCTGTGTTTGACGCGCAGGCTGCCGGTGTTGATCGTGGTGGGTTTCACTCAATCGTGGCTGCTCTGGAAGTTCTTCCGTTTCCAGCTGAGCCGAACACGAGAGCTGAGACTGGAGCAGGCGGCCCGGAAGAGAGCGGCCGCTAAACAACACATGCAGCGCACGCTCAAACGAGATTCAGGTACATGCTGTTAGTTGAAAATTAAAAACGAATAATAATAATATAAAGATTATCGAGTTGTTTTATGAGAAAGTGAACCGTCTTAAAAGACAGGCTTTAAAAGTTTCCTTGAAAGGTTTTAAATCGGAACAGAAAGTCCAAACTTTGTTAAATCATGGCATTACATGTTGCATGCAATGAAAAAATCTTTAAGTATTTTTATCTTGTTTTCCAAAACACATTTTTAAACAGCCTTAATAATTCAAGATTAACTTATGATATGAAATCAAGATATGTTTTTTTTTTTGAGAGAGGGAGAGAGAGAGAGAGAAATTGAACAAAATTAGGTGTCTATGCTTCAAACAAGAGCAAATGTCTTTCTATGGAAAATGAAAACTTGTTTTCCTTTCAATTTTAGTAAAAAAGGTTTCTGTGCCCATTGACAGCTATTTATTTCTTCCACTTCATTTTTTTCTTAAAAAAAAAAAAAAAAAGACTATTCATGGCGTGGTTCCTTTACATCACATTAAACTTTTACATTTAGAGAACATTGATGCATTGTGTTCTCTTCGATTTATTCCTAAAGTTTTCTTTAATTGGGATTTAAATGGTCTAAAAATGTAGCTTCATAAAACTTGGAGAAACCCTAAAAATTAAAACCATCTTCATTACATCATTTTCTTTTAAGACAAAATTGTAAAGTTTAAAATGTAAAAAAAAAATGCTATTAACCCTGTTGGTTTCATTGGTTTTTTAAATGCAATTTGTCAAAACATCGACACTCTGAATAACACGTAGATTCACATTAAAAAGAAAACTTTTATTAGCTGCAAATAAATATATAAAATATGAGAGAAATTAAATTCATTTAATCTATTTCCATTGAATTTCATTGTGTCAGGGATCAATTTGTCCAACATATTTTGTATGTTCAAAATTAGCTGCACAGAGACACGTTTTTTTTCCCCATAACGAATGAATTGGCCATTTACATAGCGTTCTACCACACACACAATGACTACTTGTAGTCACTACAAGCACAGCATAATAGTATCTATTCTAACTTTATTTGTACTTCATGTAAATAGTATTTATTGCTATTTATACCACTTTTGTCTTGGCTTTTTCTAAAACATTGTGAAAATGAAATGATTTCTCACTTATTTCCATTGCTTTCAGTCTAGTCATTGAGATGCACAAAGCTAACAACCAAAAACAAAGCCAAAACAAACGTCCTCACAGAAAATAAAATGCAATTATTTATTTTTCGATTGTCAAAGCTGCACGCACGTTCACAAGCCTTACATTTAGTTGTTTTCCTCACACAGAGCTACTGTTGAAGAAAATAAAAAGGCTTCTAGGTGAACTTTCCCTGCCCTCTAGGCAGTAATATTCTTTTATTGTGTGTGTGTGTGAAAGCTAAAACGTGATGCTCAAGAACGTCAAACACTGGTTTGTAGGTCTGATGTCTCGGGTTACATGTTGTTTGGTTCACTGAGGTCTCCTCTCTCGTGTCTTCTGCAGTTGGTCACCATGAGAATGGACTGATTAAAGCAGAGAACGGCACATCTCCTCGTCTCAAGAAAATCAAAGCACCGTAAACTTCAGCCCCATTCCAGCGCATGGCCTCCACACATCGAGGGCACAGGAACAGGAAACAGTCCATCTGCCTGCTGCTTCCTGTTTCCACATCAAGAGAAGTGCATGTGGCGTTTCTCAGAGGAAGTGACGACTGCACCCTCACCGGGCTCTGGTCAACGTCCTAAACTTCTCTTTCCAGTTTCAGTATTCATGTAATTTCTTCTGCATATGTTTGTAAACTTCACTCAGTCTTTCTTTATTAAAGCACTGTTTTGAGGTTGGTTTGTTTTTCTGTATCTGCATGTCTTGAGGTACAAAACCAGTAGGCTTCACACAACGAATCGAGATGATTTGAATCCAGCGTCTCATTTTGAGACTTCACACATTCTGGGTTTGTAATGAACAAAAGACTTGCATGACAATCCCCTCTAAAAAAGAAAAGAAACCATGGAGAATCAAGTGTTGTACTAGTGTAACACAAGGCTTTGTACGTTTATGCAGTTTGATATGTGATTGTATATGACTTTGCTTTATAAATATTGTTTTCTGTCTTTGCAGAAGCATTTCAACATTTATTTAATCATTTAAACTGATATTGGATGCGAATCTAATGAAAATACTGCATTTCCTTATGTTGCATCATCAAAAAATGTGTACTGTATGATTAAAAAGAATCCTGTTAGGAACATTTATTGTTTTATTTTAATTAAAACCTGAATATACAATTTCACTAAACTGAAATGTATTTAACATGTTATATATCACTAATGCAAAAACTACTGATGCTGAGAATAAGGGGTTGGATTTACTAAATATTTTAGGAATAGCCTACATTTCTTCTGAACTGCCAATTTTTTTCTAATTTGTAAAAATGTCACTTTTATTCCAAGAAATACTTAAGAAAATTAGTGTTTTTAAAAATTCACATTGTTTTTGATGAATATGGACACAATCTAATCAGATTTCTAAACCTGTAACTTTACATAAAATAAATTCTGATAAGATGCTACATTTTACAGAGTTCAAGATTATACAAACTAAGATTTTATATCTTTGTTCTTAAGATGAATCCAGGTTCATAAGCAAAAAAAAATGTTTTTCTAATTTTGTGGTGAAACTGGACATGTTCTTAAACAGTCAAATAATACATAAATGAGTCTCAAAAATGATTATTCATTTTGATGCTGCATTTTACATTTCATCTGTCTTTATTGCACATTAATATAATACTTGAGAAATCTCACCATCAAAAAGCACTAACATAAAAAATGGACTATTGATAATTGAATGATATTTATGTATCTTGTGATGAAGGGTCATCAGGCTCACCGGTGGAGAGAAACATTCAGCAAGATTTCAACTGAATATCAGCCATCCAGCAAATAGTTCATTTCCCCTTTTCACAGGATCTGGGATATGAAACCAAAATAAATGCAGATATGGGTGTATATTTTATATTTATTTATATATTTATATTTATATAAAATGCACTTTCAAAAATATATTGGTAGAAATTTTTTAAAAATGTATTTTACCACACACACACACACACACACATATACACAAAAAGCTAATGTAGAGACATTGGAAAATAAACCTACTTTTTTTCAAAGAACTGGACGATACACAAACATTATCTATTGAGTAAAAAAGTTTTTTTTTTTTTTTTTTTTTTTTTTTTTTTACTTGTATACTAAATAAAGAAATAAAAATGTAAATGTAAAAAACAAAAAAGCACTGCAGGGATTAGTTCACATTTTACAACATTGACTGAATTGGTCTTGGTTAAATGCCTGAAACAAGATCAACTTTAATTTCATGCTGAACTTTAATACTTAAATTCTCTGAGGTCGTTTTCACTAAAATCGATAACTAAACACAATATGGCACCTGTTGCATTTAAATTACCATTTTATGGCCGACATCACAGTTACATCACAGCACTAGCTGGAGGCAAAACAAGGGGAAAAGATAGCCAACAGTTGTCTTTTACTTTATTGGAGAAAGCGTGATGATCAACTTGGATCACATGTGCTTTACTAACCAATCACATTACATCCTTACATTTACATTTAGTCATTTTGCAGATGCTTTAATCCAAAGCGACTTAAAATTTGGGGATGCATAAAGCGATACTTCTTTCTTCTTAAAGAAACCAGCAAACACAGCAAGTGATTGTAATACCAAGTTTTAGAGATTGTTCAAATAAATACAAGCAAGAAAGAGAAGGAACAAATAAAAATATATATATTTTTTTTTTACAATGAAGTCAAGTAGCTTCTAGAGAGATGAGTTTTCAGCTATCGGTTAAAAATTGCCAGGGATTCAGCATTCAGGATAGGGGTTGGAGGATAATTCCACCAGCCAGGAACGATGAATGAGAATGTTCTGGAAAGTGATTTTGAGCCTCTCTGTGATGGTACCACGAGGCGTCGCTCAACAGCGGATCTCAGACTTAGATTCTTAAGAATCAATAAACAATGTTAATTGGTTGGAAAAAAAAAGCGAAATCATCATCTTTTACAGAAGTGGTGGGAGGTGTTGGAGGGGGACAGAGGAGAGAATTTAATGTTTTGAATAGATTACGTGTGCCTGGAGCGCTGTTGGTCTTGTTGTGGAAGTATGAAGATTTGCCAGTATGGACTTCAGCAGAGAAATGAAATCAAAGACTGATACATGCAGGTCTGATGGATATTTTGATTTGTCTTATGGAAGAGAAGACAATGCTGAATAGTGTCGTAATTTGTGTTATTTTTGGACCAAAATGTATTTTCGATGCTTCCACAAATTCTAACTGACCCTCTGATGTCACATGGACTACTTTGAAGATGTTTTTATTAATTTTCTGGACATGGACAGTATACCGTAAATACATTTTCAATAGAGGAACAGAAAGCTCTCGGACTAAATCTAAAATATTTTAAACTGTGTTCTGAAGATGAACGGAGGTCCTACAGGTTTGAAACGACATGAGGGTGAGTCAGTAACTACATGATTTTCATTTTTATGTGAACTAACCCTTAAATAACAGTTTACAGATACCACAGGAATGAATGAGAACTGCCATAAGCTGTGATGGGTCGGCCAATCCGGTTTCTTCCGTTAAAGTTAACCTTTTCAAATAACAAGCGGTCAGGGTATTCAACCTAAGCTCCACCCACAGAAAAATGTTCACGGTCACAATGTTTACTGACAGAAAAGGGGTCTATTCAGTGTAGAAATGATCCAAATCCGAGCTGTACTCTCACCAGCTGTGCCAAATAATGCAGGATAGACAAATAAGGCACAAAATAGGCTTTTCTTTTCTTTCTCAGTACATCATTACATTTTTTTATTGTTTTTTTATTTATCACTTAGGCTATTTTATATAAGCATTGTCATTTTTCCAACCCTGTAAGTAATATTTGGAAAATCTTGTTATTTTCTAGAAATTAACATTTAAAGATTAAATAACATTTGTTATTAACATTTAAAAAATGTATTAATAATGTAACATTTATTTTATAGAAGGCTTGCCAGTATAATACTTATTAATACAATATTTGTGTTTACTGGGTAAGATTTTTTTTTTATTGTATTAATCTCCTAAAGGTGAGTCTGAATAAATGGTGCATTTCCATAATGGCATCACAAACTAAACACATTTGTGTGATGCTTCATTCACACATAAATAGTAAAAATATATAAAAAAAAAAAAATAAAAAAAAAACTTTAAAAATCTTACTGTTCAAAAACCTTTGACTGGTACCATACATAAAAATGTATCTTTTTACCTGCATGTCATCATTTGAACATTAACCAAATCAGAGAACCGTGAATATGCTAATGTGCTGTCAAATTGTATTGAAATATGAACTATTATTAAGTAATGATGTCTAAGATGTGGTTTGGTTTATAAAAGTTTGGGATCCTCTGATTTAGTTTGTCCAAACTTCTATAAACACAAAAATTCGCTTTCGTTTTAAAAACACAACCAAGTTAACATTTCAAGTTAAATTCAAGAAGAAGAACAGGGCCCAAGTTACAGATTAAAGTTTTGCACATTTAAAAAGAGTTTCCTGGTAGTAAAGGAAGCCCATGTCCTGTATTTTTAAACATTAAGGTGTATTACTCTAATCTAGATTAAAATAATTGAAAGGTTTAGGTAGATATAATAAGTTACGGTGTTCTCTCATGAGACCGCTGTGTTTTGTTGATCAATTCACCAACAGGCGGCGCTACAAGTTCAGTTTATCCAATGCAGTTTATTTGATGCTCCATAACAACCAAAACAAAAGCCACTCCCACAGCTGCTGATACTCCTATAAAACCATGCTGAAATATTACCGAGTGCTTACAACACAAACATCCTGCTGTTTCACAAACAAACATTCACATGCATACAAATGTCGAGACATTTCATGTTTATTGGCTTGCTTTGAGAAGAAAAAAAAACTTGAATATTATATATTACATTTTCCCTGTGTGGGAATGGGCTCTTAAAAATAAAGGCTTAGGGAACATACTTCCCACAATAGTAATACTTTGTTTATATATATATATATATAGCCAACTCAGGAACCTTATAAAGCCATAAATAGTTCTTAAGAAGAAGCTCTTTGCTGAATCTCTTTGCAGCACCATTGAAAACCTTTATTTTTAAGAATGGAAAGGACGTTATTTATGATTTCGTATCATTAACATTAATGAGTGAGTGAGTGAGTGAGTGATTAGCGGTGTTGGCAGATGTGTCTTGTGTTTAAGGCACGGCAGCGATGTGTATCATCATCCTATAAAAACCTCTCTGAGGTCACAGTTGCATCTATGCAGGAACATTTGTCTCTCATCCCCTTAAAGAATATATGATTATACACAGAGCACTTTTGATTGCATCCCTGAGCAACCAGGCAAGCTTTGCCACAGTATAAAAAATATATCATCCAAAAAAAATAGTGGTATCAAAAGCTAATTAAATATCAAAATAGATTTCATAAAAGCGGAGATGATTTTACAGCATATCTATCTATATATATATATATATATATATATATATATATATATATATATATATATATATATATATATATAAAAATCCAAAAATATTTGGATGCATAAGTCACCCTTAAAAATGCACTTATGTCATTGCATTAGAAAATAAAATATCAAACCAAGTTGCATTTATTTTTGAAGAAAGCACAGCAAGCAGACTTTCAGCAAATCATCAAAATAAGTCTGTTAGGTATAATAAATAAATAATTTAGTGTTAAAAATGAAAAAAAAAAGGTAACACTTTACAATCAGGTCAAATTAACTAAAAATGTGCAATACATTTGTTGGAGTATTTCTTAACTTTTTAAAACATTTGATAAAAATACTGTTTATTTATGTTTATGGAAGCTTGTTCCCAGCATGGGATAAAAAAATAAAAAGGTAATTACCACTTTTTATCTTCATTGACAACTACAAGATATTAAATTGTGAAGAAAAAAAAAATCATAATTTTGAGTTTACATCTTTTTTTTTTTTTTTTTTAATTGTGAGCTTAAAAGTCACAATTATTATCCGGTTTTTTATTCTGTGGTGAGGGGGGAAAACTGCAAAATGTAAAGAATTCTAAGAAAAAGGAATTACAAGATTAGATAAAACACAAATTACCTTTATTTCATTATTTTATTTTTTATCCCATGGCTGAAAAAGGCTTGTATACCTCAGGTTTAAATACAAACATAGAACTTTTGAATTCACTAAACTTTAAAAGTATTTTTTTATTGTTAGTTCATGTTATCAAATGCAACCTCATTGTAAAGTGTTACCAAAAAAATAAATGTGGCACTGTGGAGGAAATTAAAGGTCATTAAGCAAAACCGATGCAGAAAAGTGAAGCTCCAGCATCATTTTCTTGCAGTCGCAGCTAGGTTTGTTCTATTTGTTTCCTAATGCAATGACATTCAGATATTTATAAGTGTCCAAATATGTTTTAGTCCCACTGTACTGTACATGTGTATTTGTCAGATCAAACTGAAAGGCACTTAATTTGCTCAGGTCTCTCTCTCTCTACAGAAGGCGGTCCTCACTGTTTGACAGGCAGAGTGAAGGACCAATCACAGTGCTTAGAGCTTATCACGCCTCTCCGAGCTGCCTATAGACTCCTTTCAACTCAACCACATCTCCCATGAGCCGTAGCTTTAGCTGCACGCTGCAGAAAATGTCCAACTTCAAGACATCAGGTAAGAATATTCCCAAATCTGACTTGTCAGCAGCATTTGACCTTTCACCTCATGAATAAACCACGAGCTTATTTCCACTGCAAATACACCGTTTAATGCCACACTACTGCTTCAGCTTCCCATCTTGTCTGATGGGAGGCGGTGCTCTAGTAGTAGTGATTCAGGCTGCGGGTTCCTGGGACGTCCGGCTGTCCGTTCATCCAGATTTCCCGTATGATTCGCTCTCTCTCCTCCAGTCGCTGCGCTCGCTCCAGCTCCTCTGCTGACGTGAAGACGTTTGTGTTGAGCATGCGTTCGAAGCGCCGGTGCCGTCGGGCCGAGAGGTCCGAGCTCGAGTCCCAGTCTGAATCAGAGTCGCTGGTGTCGCTGTCGGAGTCTGCGGGTCTCTGGCGCTTCTTAACGACGGTGTGACGAGGTTTACAGTCTGTACGACAGGAAATCTGAACCACCAGTGCGAAGAGCGTGAGGAACAGACCGGCACAGATGCCACACATGAAATACAGCGCACAGCGCTCCGGGTGCTCTGGGATGGAGACACAAAACAGACGACATGAAATCAAACTGACCCATTTACTTTCTTCAAATGTATATTATGTTCCGGGTCAGTTTGAGCCAAATGCATTTTTGGGAAATACTGGTTGACACATGATCTTTTCCTTGAGTATTTCTCATTCAGGGTCATGACCCTGCCTGATAAGTTGTGTCATTGTGTGATGTTCGTGGGTAAATTCGACCTGTAAACTTCATGGTTAAAATGGGTGCACAGACTCAAAATACATAAAAAAAAATATATATATATATATTTTATGATAGCTTTTTAAGATATTTAGATTAACAATATGCATTTGCCAGAAGAAATGCATTTATATATTTTCATCAGGTTATTGCAATTTGTTTTTTAAAAATACTATATAAAACTATGGAAGCCAGTCTCCGGCACTGAATAAAAAATAAATAAATAAATAAATTAACTCAATTGCGTGTCATAAAGTGAGAATTGTGAGATAAAAAGTCACAATTACCTTTTTAATTTTTTATTCAGTGGCAGAAATGGGCTTCCATATAAAACACTAATATTCAGTAATATAGAATATTTTATAATATTCGTATTTTGTGAAAAGCAGAGCAATAATAAATGTAGTCATGGTGAGCAGAAGAGACTCCTTCAAAATACATTACATGTACATCTTTCCAACCCAAACGTCTGGCCAGTAATTCACGTCACAGTCTCAAAGTCAGATCTGTTGTGATGTTACCTGTGATGTAGGTGTAGGCCACCAGCATGCTGCTGATGAGGGCCATGGCTGGTCTGATCACGCTGGAGATGGTTGGGTTCGGATCACTTTCTCCAGACTGATCCGTCTCTTCTGAATACGGACCAGAACTCCGTCCTCGTGTCGACCTCCCTGTGATCAAATATAAATCATCATCAGAATCTGAAAGAGCTTTATTGCCAAGTATGCTTTCACATTCAAGAAATTTGTTTTAGTGACATAAGCCTCCAGTGCACAGAGACAACACCACACAGACAAAAAATTAATAAATTGTATAAATAGTTGTGCTATAGATGAATCATGCCCTTGTTTGAACCAACCTTCATCGTGAGATCTTTATAAAATAGAAGGTCTATATTTTGCCCCAAGCTTCTATGTCTGGCAATAAACAAAATAAGTTGGATTTACATCAATAATTCATCAACAGGTCCTCATTGTGTCTGTGTGTGTGTGTGTGTGTGTGTGTGTGGTGTCAAAGGAAAAGTTCACTTAAAAAGAAAAATGCTGTCATCATCATGTTGTAGCATGACCGATATATTTTTCTTTTTCTTTATAACAAAAGTATGGTGCTGTCAAGCTCCAAAATGAATAAAAATGCTTGGAATTAATTAACTACACTCTTAAATTTCTTAAAGACATCAAATGCCATTGCTTCTTGTGATCTCATTGACATCGTACCATATTTCAGTGTATATGCATCCATTATATGATTTCATATGGTAGGCTTTTATGGTCTGTTTCCCATAATTTTTTAAGCTTGACGATTGTAAAATTATCTGCAGATAATTAATTTTAGCTGAAAGTATTCCGGTAACATGTTCCAGGATACTGGTTTCAGTCCCAGATTCTTACATAAGCACTGTTTGGACGGTAATTGTTTCTCAGGGGGACGTAAGTGATTTTCATCATTAACAGGGGGTAGTCGGTGATTTAATTGCTGTCTGAATCCAGGATGTCTGTGTTTTTCTCTCACCACCCCCGTAAAATTCCCCTTACCTACTGGTTTTTGACAAACACCGAGGTCATGTGGTAATTTGAGTGCCATCTGAATCCACATCTCTGAGTTTATGAGAAGAAACTGATTAAAAAGTCAGTGTTTAAACCTGAACTATGAAGTATTATTAAAGAATAATACTTCATAACTGCTCCACCACAGCGACTGGGAGCAGAAACAGGAAGAAAAGCAATGAAAAGCAACACAATTTTCAATGCAATGCAATACAATTTTAAAATGTGTATTATAAACAAATAAATACATAACTATGTTGCTTATAATTATATATAACTATAGTGCATCTGTTTTACTATTTTTAATCAGGAGATTTAAATAATCAAATAATAAGTAGAATTAGATTATATATAAATATGCTTGGAATAATAAGAATACATTTTACATATTTTGAAATACATTTTAAACGCTAATACTTAATTTGTAAATATTAAAATAAGTGTTTTTTTTTGCTTTTGTTTGTTTTAAGGTTCTGCATCAAACTGTATTTTTTTTTATTATTATTGTTGTTTTGGCTAGGTACTTTTAATGGAGATAATTGTTTTTTTGACGTAGCATCTGTATTTTAACTTCAGAAGTACAATGTCTGAGTAGGTTTAACATCACTGTGAATATGAATGTGGAAGCCTGTTTCTGTCATGGAATAATGTTGAATTGAAAGATATAAACACACAATTCTAAGAAAAAAATAAAAAAATTAATATATATATATAAAAAAAGGAATTCTAAATTTAAATCTCGCAATTTACAACAAAATTAAAAATTAAAAAGGTAATTGCAACTTTTTTTCACATTTGGAAATTTCTATTTTGCAGTTCGGACTGTTCTTCTCAGAATTGTGACTTCATGATTCTTTTTTCTCAGAATTGTAAAAAAAAAAAAAAAAAAAACGAATTTTCTAAAATAAAAAGTCATTATAATCTATATATTCTTTATTCCATTGACGGAAACCTGCTTCCAAATGAATGGCACTGCATGGAAGGTACATTAAAATTCATGTATTCCATAAAGTGGACTAAAAATGACAAAATTATCATTTGTGTGTGAACTATCACTCTATTAATAGACCCTTTGGTGTAATATATGTTCAGAAAAGAAACGAGGGTCATCTAAACAGACCCCATTAAAAGCTTCTTAAACATATCTGTTTGTACTGCCTCTGCTTGCGGGAAATTAATTATGTTTTTTCTGTCAGGTTCTATTATACAGTCAAAACACGGCTGTATAGGGCTGCATGATTAATCAAATGCAATTAATCGTGATTGTCCGCACATTTAGTCAGTAAACCGGTTCTGTGATTAGTAGTAAACCTCCATCACCTGCTTTCAGGTGGAGCAGCATTTACTACACAGAGCCGTGGTTCTCTGATAAGCTATGCAAAGTCACAATCATAATCGCAGACGATATAATCGTAGGATTGTGAAATCGACTAAATCGTTTGCGATAATGACAGCTGTTTGTGTATCTTCTCAGTGAAGATGTGTAGTAAATGCTGCTCCACCTGAGAGCACGTGAAAATACCACATTAAATAACATTTTAACTCCAAATTCACTTCATAACATCAGTCGAGTCTTTGAAATAGATCTTTCTGTGAGATTATGTGGCTTAAACAGAATAATTAAGGCACACAATATTTCATTGTATTCTAAGCAGTGATAAAGGCTATGTCGATTAGCATTTTATTATAGATATACTTTATTATGATGAAATTGATATATTGACATAGTCATGTGTTTGTTAGTCACATTGCATCAATGAAAGCAGTTAAATTTATTTAGTATAGTTATATTTGGATTTTAAGGTCGAGCGTGCTCTCTGGCCTTTGGATGGATATTTACCGCTGATCACAGAACTGTGCTTCACAGAAAAATACACATGACAATCACAGCTTCTGCCTTATCACCATTCATTGCCTTTACGACTTAATTTTGATTCATTGTGCAGCACTATCAGCGCTGAGAGTGTGAGTGGTTCAGATCAGTGTTTCCCATCATTGCCCTGAGGGACAGAGGAAGTTTGGGTCCTCAGGTTTGTACCTGGTGCAGAGTCCGAGGTCAGAGATGGGGTCCCGTCAGGAGGAGCGCTGTCTCCCACCACGTTGGGATCATGAGGCACAGATGGAGGAGATGGGAAGGATGGATGCCTGGAAACTGACTCCTGCAGCAGTTTCTTTGGGACTAAAAGAGACACATAATTCAGTAACTCAGCAAAAATGATACTTCTACTTGAATTACTTTCCTTCTTCCTCACACACGCTCGCAATGCATTAGAGACAATCACGAATCGTCCAGCGTACACAGAAAACAAGACAGTCTTTGTGCTCTGTAGACAGTGAAACAAAAGGAAAACATAGTGGCAATGATCAGGATCCAAGCAGACTGGAAGAAAGGAGAAAATGACCACAAATTGTTTTAGATAGTATAGTATTAGATACTGTGGAGAATATTGCATGTAAACCTCCCTGAATCACAGGTGTGTGTTTTAAGGGTTTGTTTAAGTTACTGTGATTTTATCATTGGTTTTTGATTATATTTGGCGCATGTCCTCAGAGTGAGTTTTGTGATATTTTACTTTCATATAATCAACAGGATAATTTTAGTGCATATTGCACTAGATGGAGTTTATTAAAAAAATATCCCTCTTTACACTAAATAAATCATAAAATAAATAATAAAAGAATAAAAGAAAGAAACAATATAATACGCTAAAGTTAATTCTCACCCAGGCTGCATATGATAGATATATAGATAGATAGAATTAAATACCTAACTGTAAATAATATAAATTGAAATATATTCATTATTTTGCTGCTTAAACCCTTAAATAGACTGCTAATAGCCCTGCGAGAGGTCCAGTTTGGTCTCTCTCTCTCTCTCTCTCGCTCTCTCTTTCACACACACACACACACACACACACACACACACACACACACACACATAGTTTCAGTAACACACAGCATTTGTTTTAAACTCTCTGAATAAACATGGCACCAAATTTAGCGAAACAGATTTCAGTTAAACTCTAGAGAGTCTGGAAACAGCCTGAGGACACACACACACACACCGTTACTCTGAGGGAGGTCAAGTTAAAGACTGACACGATCACTGTGTGTGTGTGTGTGCGTGTGTGTGTGTGTGTGAGATTGTAAAGCCCCTGGAGCAATTACAGTCCACTGATTGGGGGTAATTGGAGGCACATGTGAGCTTACATATATTTATATGTATGTATGTATGTGTGTGTGTGTGTGTGCCTCTGTGTCTATTTTTATATATGTGCATGTGTGTTCATTTTCAATTTTGTACAAAATCCTCAAAAACTGAAAGATAATAAAAAAAAGAGAATAACCCATTTAAAGGGAAATGAATCGCAAATCGTGTAATATGAGTCAAGAGTTTCAGAAGAAAATGTGCTTAGGTTTGCCAAGATATTAAAGTCTACGATCAAAGTTACAGACCTCAACAGAATCGAATTTCTCGAATTCTCTCAAGATCCAACATTGTTATGCATTCATTTTATAGCTCTATGTCAACCATTGACTCAGTTGTGTGTATTTGTATTTTAGACAAATGTGAGGCGAAGTTGATGGCTAGCTGAGATCTCTAGGGGACTCTAAACACAGAACACATTATTTTTCAACACAGCAACCAATGGTGCAAGTTTGGAGGCAGGGCTTTCTGTTTTCTTCAACCAATGGAAGACAAGTGAGTGTTAAGGAAACCTATCTGAAAACAGTCACTATTTTTGGTATTACTGTTCAGAGACAATAGCTGCACAGAAAAGACCCACTTTGTGTTTAAACACAAAGAACAGAGAACAGCACAAGAATCAACATGGAAATATTCCTGTGATCAGAGTCAAACTAAACCATTCCAGACCACAAAACGTGTGTGTGTTTTCTCTGGCATAGTATAGCTCTATTATGTGCCGTATGCTGATCTGTGCAGGAAACAGACACACTTAACTCACTGAAGTGTGGCATTCTGGGACAGCTGGAGGCCTTGCTGCACAAATAAAGACCTAGTAATATCTACAGCAATCTGTCTCTGTGTGTGACTCTAATTCAAGACATCAATGAACAGAACGCAAGCCAAATCACACACACACACACACCCTGAAACACACAATCCTCTAAACCACAGAAAGTGCTATTGAGATTCAATATCAGTGTGCAAACAAAGTACAAATAGTAAAAGTTCATGGAGGAGTGTGTGTGTGTGTGTGTGAGTGTGCATGTTTTGTGACATATCGGGACACAACTCTGTATAATGACATGGGTATGACAAAGGTATTACAAGAAGAGGGCGACTTATGAGGACATACATGTCCCCATTTTTCAAAACACTTATAAATCATACAGAATGAGTTTTTTTGAGAAAGTAAAAATGCACAAAGTTTCCTGTGAGGGTTAGGGTTAGGTGTAGGGTTGGTGAAGGGACATAGAATATACAGTTTGTACAGAATAAAAACCATTACACCTATGGGATGAACACACTTTTCACAAAAACAAACGTGTGTGTGTGTGTGTATGTGAACGTGTCTCTCTCAGTGTTTTTTTTCTTGTTTCACCTGAAACATTGTAGAAACTGCACAACAAGGTGTAGGCAACCATCCACGGCACCTTAACAACGTAATGGTGAGTTTTGCACTTGAAAATCTTCCTTGTGCAAAATTCATTCAGAAAATTTAAAAATGTAGTTTGAATGTAACTGAGAAAGCATGCTTTTATACACACACACACACACACACACACACCTGCTGACCTTTAGAACCATAATGGCATTTCCACGACAGGTGCTGATGAGAGAATGCTGGTCTCATATCCCACTAAAAGACACGACCAGCAACACTCGATGGCCAGTGTGTGTGTGTGTGTGTGTGTTTAGAGAAAGCCAGTTTGCTTCTCTCTTTCATTAGAGCAGCTGTAGGAGGGCTCTCAGGCAGGGCTGTGCTGTGCTGGTTGTTGTGTAATGGTGTTTAGTCTCAGTCAGCGTTGTGATGTTTATTGTCTTGTACAGTATCTAACTCCCCGTGCAGGACAGACACATTCCTGATCCGCTCCTCAAAGCTGAAGCATTTCTGAAGTTGGTTTTGCACAAATACAACGATAGGCTTGCCAGGTTTTCCATATTTCCATTGCCCAACAAACTTGGTGAAAGGGCTTTCTTGAGTTTGATTAATTTCAGTTAAAAAGCAAGGCTTAAAGTTAAAAAGTATTTTATTATCGAATACTTATATTCATACTAAGCATCATAACTTATATACTGCAGATACTGTAGATAGATCCAAATGCACAGTGATGTCAAGTGAACTTCTACAGAAATTTACTCTGTGTTTATGGAGCAGACAAAACTTTTGTGTGGCGTGTGCCGTGTGTGTAGATATAAAGAAGAAAAGAGAGACAGCTGTTATCATTACAGAGCTAATATTAGACCCTCACGTGAAAACTCTCGGCTCTTTCTCTCTCTCTCAGATGCAAAGGAAAGACAGAGAGAGTATAAGATCAAAAGTCAAGATGAAAGTCATGTGCAGTATAATTGACTGCGGTCAGTGTTTGTTGCTTATGTAAATATGTCTTCCTACAGGTAATGAACTCAACCCATTTCCCATGATGCCTCACTGGAAAGGTGAAAACATGCAGCAGGTTTAATAAGCCTTTAAAATAATCAGGCACAGACTCATGTTTCACTGACCCACAGCTTTACCTGTACTCCGTCAGGCAGGAATGCATTCTGGGAAATGCCTGAATTCCAGCCTGATCCCTGTCACAGAACTGCTTCTCTACTGTATATGAAGATTCAACACATGAAGACAAGAAGGACACCAAGATGTAATCGTGGCAACACTGAAGTCAAAGGTCAATGAAGACAAGTGCCAATCTCATCCCTAAAGTGAACACATATGTACGAATACACTTGTACCTTTGGGTCCTTAACATTAGATACAAACTGAAATTTGCCTTTATCAAAATGTGTGCTATTTTTCATGCTGTTTATGTACAAAATCATTCCATATCTCATATTGTGTATTATGCTATTTTCATGACTTTTATGTGCAAAATGTAGCATCTCAAATTTCATGCTATACTTCATGACTATTATGTATTAAATCATCACACGTCATATTTCAAGCTATTTTCCTGACTTCTACATATACAATTATATATATATATATATATATATATATATATATATATATATATATATATATATATATATATATATATATATATATACACAATTATATATGTTTTTGTTTTTTTTTGCTATATTAACATTTATTATTAATAAATTATTTACATCATATTTATAATAATTGTATATATTTAAAAAAATAATTGTATAATTGTTATAATAATTACTTACTAATATTTTTTTTTATTCCCACTGAAGCAGTCATTCGGTCAAAAAGGTGTTAAAATAATTCATTTGCATTTGTGCATTTATGATTCACAAATTGCTAGTTGTGAAATTACCGTTAGATAAAAGAGTTGCCATTTTATTCAAAAAAATGCTTAAATGTAATTCCCACCACAAAATGTTTTAAACAATACATCATTGAGATGTGGTGGAAATGGCATTTGATGGATTAAGATAAACTGGCAGAATTCTCCTGTGACGCACATATAAATACTGCTGGACATGGTTAGTACACAAATTCAATAAACTAGACCTAAAAGTGTCCTTTAAAGGAGTTTCTAAAAGTGCACAGGGCCAAACGTGCCCAGAAACAAACAGACACACACACACACACACACACAAGACACACACACAAACACAGACAGACAGAGCAGATAAACGTCCAAAGAATGTTTTTCTGCACACCATGTAGAAATAGAGCGAGAGAGAAAGAGAAAGTAAGAGAGAGAGAGAGAGAGATTTTCTCTGTGTAGATCCACCTGGACTGAACTCAAAGCCTGGCGTGTACACACACACACACACACACACACACACACAGCGCTGGCTCTGTGTTTATGCTGACACAGCGGACAGACCCACATTTCCCCAAACACACGGGCCTGTCCCACACACACAGAGCCAGAGGACAGCAGATCTACATTCGCTCAAACTAGTCTCACATTAACTGCAGCAAATCACACAAGATTCTGGACAAAAGCCTGAAGGAATCCTGTTAGAAAACTGTTGATCTTCCTGTGGGTGACTCACAGCTATTCGGTCCTGCGTAACTCTGGTTTTTTTTTTTTTTTTAGCAGTTTCAGCCTCAAATGAGGCCTACTACACAGTCACAGAAAAATTAAATTAAAAAATGCATAAATCATAAGAGCTCACCAAACCAGTGAGTGTCATACTGACTGGCTGGTTTTCCATCTCATTAATATGATGTTACATTTTTTGTTCATATTTTGAATTTGTTAAAAATATTGTGTTTTATCATTTTTATTAGTTCTTTCAAACTATGTCTGTCTTTTCAGTGTTAGTTTAAATTATTGTACTTCAGCGTAAACAATTACATTTAGAAATGCAACTAACTGATATAAAATATGTTTGTTTTTTATATTTATTTTTCAAATCAGATATTAGAAATGCTGTATTGGCAACTAACTGAATGAAAATAAGTTTAAAAAATTATTTAAATTTTTGTTTCCCATTAAAATGTATTTTATTTGATTTTAAGTAACATAAATATATATTTGAAAGGCTTTAGTATAGTGATAAAAACCCTGGTGGGTGGATCCTGGGAGTTAAAAGTCATTGAGTTAAACTAGTTCAAGGCTGAAACAGCAGTGTTCAGAGGAAACTCCTGTCTTCCGGTCCACAAATAAAATACTGAATCTGCAATAAGACACATATACAGAATATAACGTAGTAGGAAGAATGAGTATTAGTAAGTAATTGATTTATTTATATAGCGCTTGTTAAACATAAATTATGAAACAAAGACAATTTCAGCTGTAAAGAAGATAATAGTTTCATTATTTGGCTCAATTCAGTAACAGCGTTAAAGATGTATCTTTAACCAGCATAATTCAGGTTTAGTTTTGCTCTCATCTGAAAGTACCAGGCAAATTAAATCTGTAATAATTAACCCTTTAAACTCTTCTAAATATGAACAGAGGAACTCGACCTGATCTGTCTATCATCTGTTGCACTGCCCAGCTGACTGACTGACTGATTGGTTTGTTGGTTGGGCCATTTTTACACTACAACTGGTTTCAGTGGTTTTAAAAATAACCTGGCTCCAACAAGTCTAAACTGATTCGATCTGGTTTATGAATGTACCTGCCTGCAGAACAGAAGACTAGTTTACCCCTGAAGTAAATATAACACACACACACACACACACACACACACACACATTATCAAGTCATCCTTAGCTTGTGTGTCATGACTGTATCACAGACGCTTGTAAAATTAAATACAAATGAAACACGTGTGAGCTGAAGGTTATAAAAGCGGATTGATCTCGTAACACGGTTCATGTCTGTGAGGGAAGCACAAACTCAAAGCGTCTGTTTACAGTGAGCAGTTTTAATAAGCGCACGCCCCGCTGCGCTCGCATCTCGCATGATTACAAAATAAAGCTGAAAAATTCAGTCCCTCTGTTCGGTGAAAACCAGCGCCAAACTCTTACTCTGTCCCGACAAATTAGTGTTAACAGGCACAAGTCTGGCCAATAAATCCACATATGCTGAAAATATCCTCTCTGTGTCTGTAAACGTGCTTGAAGGTCTCCTGAACACACACTGTACACATAAATACACACACATGCTGCGGATATTAATGGACTTGAGGGCCATTTAAAGCTCAGTAGCACAAAGAGTCACGGAGAACAACTGTTCTAGATGACCATGATTCAATTCTACACAAATATAGACAAGTATGGACTTAAGTTTTAGGTAACACTGTTTTTAAGGTATCATAATTACATGCAAATAATTCTAAAACAAAACCCAACCTTAATTTTTTATTTTTTTGTGCACCAAGGCTGCATTTATGTGTTCAAAAATACTGTAAAAACAGTAATATATATTACAATTTCAAATAACAGTTTTCTTTTTAAATTATATTTTAAAATGTAATTTATGACTGTGATCAAAGTTAGATATATTTTTATCATCATTACTCCACTCCTGTTTTCTGTCGAAAAACCAATAATTTCACAGATAAAACCCTAAAAAGAAGCAGGATGTATTTATCTCATCACATACCATACACTTCAAATACAGCAAAGGGTTCTTCCTCATGAGAACATTTGTTTCCTGGTGGAAGGAGAAAAACCTGTGCATATTGCATAATGATTCCTGGAAAAGATGTAAACCAAGGCAATCAGAGCTTGGCATTTTGAGAAACTGTAGCCATTCAGGACGTCATTGAACATCTAACGATGGAGTGAAAGAGACACACCTAAAATAAAACATCTGCTACAACTGCTCAATCCGTCATTCCTTCAGGACACAGAGAGAGAGAGAGAGAGAGAGAGAGAGAGAGAGTGCCTGAAAGAGAGAGAGAGAGAGAGAGAAAGAGCCTGAAAGAGAGAGAGAGAGAGCATGAGAGAGAGTGCATGAGAGAGAGAGGGGATGAGAGAGAGAGAGAGAGAGAGAGGGAGCATGAGAGAGAGAGAGAGAGAGAGAGAGAGAGAGAGAGGGAGCATGAGAGAGAGAGAGAGAGAGAGAGAGAGCATGAGAGAGAGTGCATGAGAGAGAGAGGGGATGAGAGAGAGAGAGAGAGAGAGAGAGGGAGCATGAGAGAGAGAGAGAGAGAGAGAGAGGGAGCATGAGAGAGAGAGAGAGGGAGCATGAGAGAGAGAGAGATGAGGGCATGTTTAAAAGGAAGAAAAACGTGAAGAAAAGCAAAAGAAAACAAGATCACAATGAAACTGAAGGCGGATTTTCATTTCGAAACACGGAGACTTATGAAAGAGAACAACAAACACACACAAACACACACACACACACACACACACACACACACACACTGGTTTTTATGGTTTACAGGGACTCTCCTTAGGTGTAATGGTTTTTATAGTTGTGCAAACTGTATTTTCTATCACCCTACACCAACCTTAAACCTTAACCTACCCCTCACAGGAAACTTTGTGCATTTTTTGATTTTCAAGAATCCTCATTCTGTATGTTTTATAAGTCTTTTGAATTACAGGAACACTGAAAGGGCCATCATAAATCACCTTCACATTATAATACTTACAGTATGTCATACCCATGTCATCATATAAATGTGTGTCCTCATAAACCACATAAGCATGCACACACACACATATACACATACACACACACACAGAATCACAGCATGCATGTCAAATGTGTGTGTAGTAAATCTTTAGCTAATCACAGATACAGACCTTCTTACTTCATGTGGCTTTAACCTATCAGTATTTCCCAGGAAATGGTGACTGAGGATGGTTTGTCTGTTTGATAATCTTGATAGCAAAATTGCTCCTGGAGGTAAACTAAATAAGACTTATTTAAAGTACCTACTTCAGGTACTTTCTCAAAAGTTTTCAAAGTCTCTTTTGATCGCCATTTTATTTTTTGGTTTCTTTGATGAATGGAATGTTTGTAATTATTTCAAATATGTATATAAAATACATTATAATTTAATGTTCAATTTAAATTAATAATATACAATAAAAGTATTAACTTATATATATATATATATATAGTCGTTTTCTTTTGGGATTAGTTGAAGGGATTGGCTTAGTCATATAACCAGTTTTATAAAAGTCAAAAAAATGTGCATTAAAAAAAGTAATGTTTACTAAAGCCAAGTAAACATGCGTGTCACTGCTATAATGTTGGAACATGTTGCTATGCTGTTGCTAGGTACACAATCATCCCTCACGTCTGTAGTAAGACTAGGCACCAAAATACAATGGCTCACTTTACAAGCTTTGTTCAAATCACCAACTTCTATAAATAATAGAACTAGTGATGCATTAGTGAACACGTGAACATTCCAATCCTCTCAAACAGTCACTTTATAAAGACAAATCCTTCACAAACACACACACGCACACACACGCACTGTATAAAAATCAGAAGCTCACTTACAGACACATGATGGAAATCAGACTGTTTTCTCTTTCTGTCTGTCCTGCGGCCAGCGTCTACCTGTGCTCACGTGTGTTCAGAGCCACACACAGACGCTCGAGCCATGAAACAAAACTCCACAACACTCCTCCAACTCCAAACACACGTCCAAACTCCTCAAGAGTCTATTGTGTCCTCCTGCCTTTCTTTCTCCAGCTCGTGTCTCCTGATTCACGGCTTTCTCTCCGGCGAGAGAGCAGCACTGAGCACCTCCGTGAGCATGGACACACACACACTCACACACACACACACACACAGGCGGTGAGAGGGGCTGGAGTTGACTGGAGGGGGCGTGTAGGTTTGAGTCAGTGTGTATTAGACAAAGCCAGACAAAAAGAAACAGGAAGTGACATTAGAGATTCATTCAGTGGAGACTGTGGCTTTGGATCTTTGATCTCTCTCTCTCTCTCTCTCTCTCTCTCTCACACACACACACACACACGCTGGCTTTACTTTGACTTTAATCCAAAAGGGAAAAACACAATTCAGCCAATTTAGGATTAAAGGGACAGACAAAATAAAGTTGGAAGAACTCTTTTTCATGCAGTTAGAATATATGGTGGCAGAAGTGTTTACGGTGTAAAAAGCACTACAAAATGAGAGCAAAAGTGGTCCATTATAGTGGACATCACGAACAGTTCAGACCCAAGAAAAATAATCAGGAGGCCAAAAACCAGCACACGAGAACCGATCAGCGCACTCCTCCTGTGTGGCGTCTGACACGCTCAGTGCTGGACTGAAGCCTGCTGGCCTCCTATTGGCTGATCCGCAGCTATGCAGATGACCTCTGACCTCAACCACACCCCGAATGACCCACTGAACGAGCGGCGCTTCACATGTGCTGCCCTCACACTGCTGATATCCCAGCATGCCGTGCTCTCTCAAACACTGCAGCACTCTTTCAAACAGTGAATAAATCACAAGTGTCTTGTAACTCCCAAACTATCAAACACAGAGAGTGATGGCTGAACTGAGCATGTGCAAACAGAGCTGGCGCCGTGTGTTTGGATTGAAAGCCAATTAAAAGAACAGCCTTTTAAGGACAATGGTATGCTGCGATAGACCAAAACACCTCGGCTCGCTCTCTCGGGTCACATGATCCGACTGGTTTCTGTTGATTTCTCCTGAGCCGAATGCTGTCAGAGGTTCTGAAGACATTAGTCATGCTCATTAAACTCAAATTATCTGTCAGTCACACTGATGGAGCCACGAATATGAACCTCATAAACTCAAATCCAGGAAAAAAGAAAAAAGAAAAGAGCAAGCTGGTAAATAAATATTAAATATAGAAGTGAATAAATGCATAAATAATATTTTAACTAATTTATAAATAATATTTCTAATTATAAATAATGTCTATAAATGATAACATGCATTTTTAAAAGTAGAGGAATACATTCATGCATTAATTAATTAACTAATTAATCATAATATATCAAATATATAAATGAGTAAATAAATAACTGCTAATATTTATATACACAATATAGAAATACTTTATAATAATTTATAAATACTATTAATTTACAAGAAATTAGACAGTAAACTGGTCAAAAACTTAGTTAATACAATTCTTTCATCAATAAAAAAGAAATAATTAATATTTATTTTATAATATGTATTCATTATTTTAAAATGTATTTATTTAAGTAAATAGATACAATAAACAATTTTAATATGTAATAAATTAATTAATAAATTAATACATATGTATCTTATAATATAATTCATACAAATTTCTAACAAATAATCAATGAATAAAATGTATAATGTCATAAAGCGTTGTGTTTCGTAATGTTTAATTAATGGCTAAAATAACATAAATACACAAAAAATTATTATGAATATATTAATGATTATAAATAAATATTTAATAGATTAATAAATATTTTTTCTTTTTTTTTTAGCTTCGACTCCTCAAGGAAGGCTTGGTGTTTCATCAGATTTCTGGGACAGGAAATAGTTAGCGTACAAGGAAAGTTTCGGTCGGGCCTGACTGACGTTTAATCAGCTAGAAAAACTGCATTCAGTCTGACAAAAAACAAACCACATTCATCTGATTTGAAGCATAAACACACGCAAACTCAGACGCACAGGAAGCCGAGAAACTTGTTTTTATCTCACTGCAGCATCCTAACCGCCGAAAAACTAGATTCTATGATTATTTGTTGGATCGCTCTCACTTGAACACATGAGTCTGGTTTAACATCTGAAATCACAGCCCAGCTGATATCTGCTCTTAAACAAACACACCGCACTCTGTCTGTTTTCACAACCAAACCACACACTTCCCAAACACCACAACCATGACTGCAGTAATAACACTTGCTGGAAGTTCAGAAACACAACCCTTTATAGTCTGCCACATGTATTTGGACAGACAGATGAATGGTTCTGAGTCTGGTCTGGAAGCTGAAACCCTGCAGAACCATCAACACAAACAGTATGATGCAGTGATCATACTGACACACTTGGTGATCTGAACCAACCTCTAACTATATGCTGTAATCTACAGTTTTGAACTGGTTTCTAATAATGAAGGCACACACAAGAGAAATCATGGATAGTGCAGCTGTAAAGTGATCACTGCCCTCTAGTGTTCAAATACTGTCTCACACCTCTGTAGATTTATTCATGTGCTTACTGTAATTACATAAAATCATATTCAAACAGCACAGAACAGGTGATTTGAGAATAATTTGTGTTTGTTTAATTCTATAAAAAACTGATACAAAATAGCAGAGAGAATGCAACTGTAGATCAATTTAATTATACAACATTTAACTGCATTTTACATTTCTTCCCTCATACATTTTAATGCATTGAAATTAAAAATGTGACATGACTGAAATGTGCTTTATTTACAGTAGATTGCAAAAAATATTATAGGCTGTCTGATATTTCTCATTTGTGAGAAATTTGACAGAAAACAGACAAATAATCTCTTTCTGATTATCAATGACAATATGACACCAAATCATTGAAAATGTTAATAACAATCAATTTCTAACAACCATAATATAAATTACTGAAAGCAAAACATCTATAAAACTTTATGATATAATACAGTTTATTATTTAATTTAATTTGTATTTAAAGATATGAGTTAACAATGCATTCAGTGTTTTCTGTTATTTAACCATAAAATAAATCATCAACAGCAACAAACAACAAGTCTTTTTATAGATTTTTATATTGTTTGTTTAAATTAAAATATATAGAATTGTAAATTTTTTAATTGTAATTAATATTTATTTTATAATATATTATTATATTTATTTCAAATTTGATTTATTTATTTAGATACGAATAAACAATTATTTTAGTATTTTCTATTTTTTGTAGTCATAAAATAAATCTTTAGAAGCAACACATGAAAAGCCTTATTATTATCTACTTTTAAATATTTTTGTTGTAAAATATTTTGTTTCCATTTTTTTTTTATTAATAAACAACATGAGCATACAATACTTTCATTGTTTACTGTTATTTTAACCATAAATAATTAAAAGCAACACACACACAAAAAATACACATTAAACCCATTAAATATAACTATAAAAAATGAAGTGACTTGACTTTGACTTTATTAATCCCCGGAGGGAAATTTAGATGTCACAGCAGCACAACCATACAATGAATAAATTAAAACAACATTCACAAACAACATAAAAACTTGTTCTCCAGTATCAAGTTGCAAAGCATTGTAATTATATACAAAAACATAAATCCTAAAAAGTATGTAATTATTACATCCAATAACGCTCCCGGTAACAGTGTGGATAGATCAATCTTAAGCTGTGAGTACTCATAAAATCATAAACTATTTTATTTATGGGATGATAATCTTGATTCATCATCGAATATAGAGTTTCCCAATCATTCTATCCTGTATTATCACATAACATTTTACTGGTACCACTTGCTGAGGAAAACTAATAAAATCAACTTCAACTTCCGGACCATTTTTCTCACACCAGTCCACAACACTCTTTAGTAGCTCCCTATATTCACTCTCATCATCGTCCGTTATACAGCCAACAATTGCAGAGTCGTCAGAAAATTTGTGAAGGTGACATGATTTAGAATTGTACAGAAAACCTGTCGTATAAAAAGTGAACAAAAATGGGGCTAAAAGTGTTCCTTGAGGGACTCCAGTGCTGCACCTCACTACTTGAGAGACACAGTCCTGCATCCTCACATACTGTAGTCTATTTGATAGATAGTCAATTATCCAATTTACCATACCATGATGTACTCCAGCATTTTCCATCTTACTTTGTAATAGTGATGGCTGAATAGTATTAAACGCACTAGAGAAGTCAAAGAAAGTAATCCTGACAGTACTGTCCGGGGTCTCTAAATGATTTAAAGATTTATGCAAGCTCGTCAACCTCAACACCAGTTTTATAAGCAAACTGAAGTTTATCCACAGCACCACATAATACTGACTTTAAGTAATCTAGTACTAGTCTCTCAAACACCTTCATTAACTGTGACGTTAAAGCTATTGGTCTATAATGCGAGAACTCCTTGGGATTTATTAACTTGGGTACAGGTACTATGCATGATGTCTTCATTAAAACAGGTAATTTCTCCAAACGCAGGCTCAGATTAAAAATATAATATAACACCCTACAAATCTGATCAGCACGGACTTTAAGGACTCTAGGATTACTGCCATCCGGACTTTGAGATTTATTTATCTTAATTCTCCTTAACCCATTTCTTACTTGTTCAACTGACATTGAAAAGCCAGGAATATACTCACAAATTGGAGAAATGGGAGAAAAGGATGAGCTAACAGCTTGGGATATACAGTTAATATAATCTGTAATACATTCAGTTAGACTATCAATGTCCTCCTCATGTGATTTGCACAGAACCTCCCAATCGGTTGTTTCAAAACAGTCCAATAATAGTCATAATATTATTGCACTTTATTTATTTAGTTTATTTTATATAAAATTATAATAAAAATTAACTAAATAATTGTGTGTGATAATATTATTAAAAATAAAAGGCAGTCCTATTAAATACTAATACATTTATTTTATAGTGAACTTAAAAATAAAAAGCTAATATAATAATACTAGTTTCTTTGTTTGCCTCTTTAAGAAGAATCGCTTTATGTATTCCCCAATTTTAAGTAGCTTTGGATAAAAGCGTCTAAAAATAAATAAATAAAAGCATTTTCATCATATTCAAACTTAAAATCAGCAGGCTTTTATTTTGGCAGGTTGCCGGCAAGTAAATATACACGCTTCCGGATTTAGTGCTGCTGATTAAAAAGCATCAGTGCATAAGAACTTTATATTTAGTTTTTAATTATGAGTGCTCAGACCTGGTTTGAGTGACAGAGAGAGCGAGCTGTTGCTCAGTGTAGTGTAGTCACTGAAGGGACTGGAGGTGTTGAGGTGTGAGGTGTGTAACTCACCGCAGGTGTGTATGACGCTGAGGTATTTGCGGGTGCCGTGGTAACAGGGGTCACCGAACTCTTGTGTCGAGGCACGGACCACACAGGAGCGTTTCCCCTGGCAACGTGATGTCATCACCTGCAGAGCCACATCTGATGAGCAGTCTGGAACCACATGACACGTCAGGTGAGATCTCAGGACACACACACACAATATAGACATCTACTGACTTCTAATGACTGATAAAAATAAAAAACACTTCAGTGCTTGCTTCACTTAGATATCATTGCTCCAAATAAGGATGTTCCTGAATGTTATCAACTGGAGAATTTGTCATTTCAAGACACAATGTTGCCAGCAAATTCTGATTTATAAACTAGTGTTATTTTAGTATTGCGATGAAAAGTCTGAATTATTGGTTCTGAAAATATTTTTTTTTTAAATGGCTATTTAGAAATAAAATTCAATAAAATTAGAAAATTTTCACATCAAATTTGTATAACAAATAAGTATAAATGAAATACTATTATAGTTCTTATAGTGTGCATTACTTATTGTTCTATTTTTACATTTCATCTACATTTTTCTTCAAGTTTTAGTAATTGTCATTTCATTTGGATGGGAACTTCGGATTGTGAATTATTTGAGTCAGTTCGGGAGTTCGGAGTGGGTTCGCGAATCATTTGACTCATTTTGGGGATCGCAAATCATTTGAGTCAGTGGGAGTTCGGAGCGGGTTCACAAATCATTTGAGTCAGTTCGGAGTTCGGAGCATGAATAATTTGAGTCAGTTCGGGAGTTCAGAGCGCGAATCATTTGAGTCCGTTCGGGAGTTCGGAGCGTGAATCATTTTAATCAGTTCGGGAGCTCGGAGCGGGATAGCGAATCATTTGACTCAGTTTGGGGATCGCGAATCATTTGAGTCAGTTCGGGGATCGCGAATCATTTGAGTCAGTTCGGGGATCGCGAATCATTTGAGTCAGTTCGGGAGATCGGAGCGGGACCGCGAATCATTTGACTCAGTTTGGGGATCGCGAATCATTTGAATCAGTTTGGGGATCGCGAATCATTTGAGTCAGTTCGGGAGCACGGAGCGGGATCGCGAATCATTTGACTCAGTATTAGGGATCGCGAATCGTTTGAGTCAGTTCGGGAGATCGGAGCGGGACCGCGAATCATTTGAGTCAGTTTGGGGATCGCGAATCATTTGAGTCAGTTCGGGAGTTCGGAGGTAGTTGTGCTACCTCTCATTGAGGTATCAGCTTTGTCTTAAGATGTCTTCATTCAGTACAAGTGCAAAATGTGCAACAGCAACCTCTGAGCAGTAAAATGAGTCTTGGAAGAGATTACAACAAGACAATAAAGAGATCTCACACGGTTCTCTCCCATTGTCCTTTTAGATTCCTTTCTCTCAGAACTTTTTCTCTCATCTCTCCTAAAGATTTTTTGGAGAAACATCTGAGACACTGTTGAAACTAAAATGGGAGGTACATGAGAATCACAACAAAGTTTTCTTGATGTTAGAATGAGCAACCACTGATCAATAAAATGTGCATATAATGGAGTCTTGATTGAGATTGCAGCAAGACAAAAGAGATATTTTATGTTTCTTCCAAAACAATGTCTGTTTTGACTCTTATTTTCTCATGTCTCATTTGTGTCTACTTCCATTTCTCCTAAGGAATTTTAGGAGAAACATCTGATCTGCTGTTGATACTAAAATGAGAGATACTGTATATTAGAATCTCATCCTAGCGTCCTGAGTTTAGGAAAAGCAACCACTGAGAAATAAAACATACCTGACTTTAAAAAATAATGCCCTATAATTACATCGTTTAGGGAAGGTACTTCAAATCTTCAATATGTTGCTATTTCAGTGCTGCTCTTCTTCTGAATTTGAGAGGGTTGAAGCCGCTGTAGCCTGCAGGTTATGTGACTCTCAAAAGCATTCGCTGTGTCTTGGTCACACCACTTCATTTCCCACTGGACTAATCATGCTTTTATTTCAGGAAATTGCACAAAGTCAGCCAATCAGATTAGAGCTGGCAGGATAGAGAAGGTGTGTAATATGAGAGAGAGGGACAGAGAGAGAGAGAGACAGAGAGAGAGAGAGAGAGAGAGAGACAGAGAGAGTCACACACACACACACAGAGAGAGAGAGAGAGAGAGAGAGAGAGATCCATTAACACTGAGCATGAGTTCAGCTCGTAGCATCAGTCATTGAAGATCTGAGGAGCGGAGACATGTCATCACCTTACAACTAATGGCTTGAACAAATGTCAGAGGTCAAAGGTCACAGAGTTGTGTTAGTAAACAGAGACCTGATTTATGAACCGCATAACCAGCCGATGCTGTCAAAGTTAAAACTGATTTACAGTGCCACTGGGATACATCGCCTCTCTTCTGACAGACACTGCACTGCAGATCTAGTTCTGGTGAGAGAAAGACCCCCGGGTCACATTCAGTCCTCCATCAACGACAAATCTGAGTTCACAGCTCTGGATGGGGTAAATATGAGGCGTGGGAACTGTACAGAAACACATGGAGGACGTGAACTTTGTGCTTCTGTGAGCAAAGTACACTACCGTCAAAAGAAATGAATACTTTCATTAAGAAGTGATGCATTAAACTGATCAAAAGTCACCAGACATTCATAATGTTATAAAAGATTTTTATCTCAAATAAACGCTGTTCTTTTAAACCTTCTATTCATTGAAGAATCCTGTTTACATAAAAATATGAAGCAGCACAACTGTTTTAAATGTTTCTTGAGCAGCAAATCAGTATATTAGAATGATTTCTGAAGATCATGTGACACTGAAGACTGGAGGAAATTACATTTTAAGACACATTAAAATAGGAAACAAATATTTTAAATTGCCACAAATGCATTTTTGATCAAATAAATGAGCAGAAGAGCAGATGAGACTTATTTCAAAAACATTTTAAAAAATCTTACCGATCCCAAACTTTTGAACAGTAGTTTATATAAAGTGTTTAGATTGAGATATTAAATTCATAACATAATGAGTAAAATTATTGTAATTGATTACTATTCTATATTTATTCTCTGAATTTTTTATTTTAAGTGATTAAAATTAAGGACTGAAACATTTGAAAATTATTAGCAAAAAGTATGAAAAAAAAGAGAAAAATAATATTATGTAGTATAATGCACAACAATAACAAATATTGATAAAAAAATAAAAAAGTCTTATTGTGTACATTGTTCTAAATATAAAAAATAATCTGGAAGTAATTTTAGAGAAAATGCATGTGGATGATGAATTATCAATATTATCATAGCTTACATTTCATATTCCAATTCGAATTCTGATGTATAAAAAAATCAGTTCCTGTTAAATATTCTCAAATCAAATCAAATCTTGAAGTCTATCAGTCTAAGATCTGACTGGTTTAGTTTAGATGGCTTTAATGACCTTTAACTCTCACAGATGGAGGTTCTTGAGCAGCTTCTGGTGAAATGAGAGAGAAACAGACATCATTAACCCCATCATCGAGTCCTGTGTCAGAGTGATTAGTCAAGCGCTGATTGAAGGGCTGGTGTTTTCTCTCGCCCACACACACACACACACACACACACACACACACACACACACACACACACAGCTCTCATTTATTGCTGCAAAGACAAAAGGAAAAAAACATCCATATTTGATACTGTATATGATGGTGAATGTCATAATACTTTAACATAACTTCACTAATAATAGCAGCATTACCTATGATTAAAAGTCTCTTTATGCCAAATCAATCTGTCTCTGCACACAGAAGGTGAAAATGTCTCACCAACACAATAACAGCCAATCAGAACATCCAACCGGTCACTAAATGATGTAAATGCAGGTCTTAACCTCATTATCTACCAACAAAACACATTTACTGTACTTCAACACACCCACAAAAACAACACTAACCACATCACAAACACTGAGAAAAGAGTCGACCTGGAGCCAAACGTGTCAACCTCAGCTGTGTGGGTGTGCAGTGAGTTGATATGAACACACACACACACACACACACACACACAGCCTCCAGGAGTGTAAGAGGAGATGAGATTAGTGCTCAAGACAAAAAGAGAGTGACGTTCTGACCGCATTTCCTCCCACACATCCCAGAAGTTTCCCTGAATTCAAGCATGTTCCTGGTGAACCCCTCAGATACACACACCCATGCCACAAACAGCACGGCTTTCAGCTTTAATGCTGGAACAGTAACAATGAGACATTAAACACACACACACACACACAGATGCAGACAGAAACATGTAGAAACAGGAGAAATGAAGCAGTGAAACCAAACACCTGAAATTAAATGATGTCATTCACAGATTCTGTGTGTGTGTGTGTGTTGAAAACACTTGGGTAATTTTATAAGAGGTTGTTAATAAGTAGTTTTTTTAATCTAAACAGGCTGATGTCAAAATATTTACATTAAAAAATGATCACATTCTGTAAAAAATGCAGCAAAATGATTAACCTTGATCAGAAAGTCAGTAAACAGTCTGGGAGCAGTTTGAAACTCGAACTAACCTAAACCCAAATCCAACAGGGATTTTCTACAATGAAAGAGCTGATAAAGACTGAGAGTTTGCAAAGACGACAGTGTAAAGTTTGGTTGTGTAAAGTAGCATAGTTGTCATTGTTTTACAGCTGAGCCTGGTGAAGTCTGAGTTCTTACCGACAGATGGTGCCCTCCGGTGGTGTGGAGGACACTCCAGTGTTCCCTGCTGTGTGCGGCCAAACATGGCCGAATAAACCACGATTTGCATCCCGGTCTTACAGCCCAACCGCAAGCGCTCGCCTTCACACACCACTTTACTCTTATACTCACCTAGAAATAGTCATAACATAACACAGTCATAACAAAACACTATTCATGACTCATTTTACATTTAAAATACATTAAATAAACTGTTCATTTAAATTGTAATTTTAATGTAATTATTTAATTGTAATATTAATTAATGTTTTAATAAAAAAATATTACTGCATTTGTTTTTATTAAATAAACTAAAAAAGTTTGGAATCGTAAAGATTTGTGTTGTTTTTGAAAGAAGCCTCTTATGCTCACTAAAGCTGCATTTATTTGATCACTGTTTTACTGTATTTGTAATCAAATAAATACCGTAATTTGATGCATTTATATGCAAAACAGCTTTTAACAAAAAATACATAGGGCTGGACCAGGGTTATTATAGTTAGCAAGATATTAACTGAAATAAAATATAAGAAAAACTTACATTTATTTTATTTCGGCAAGTTGCCAAAGAAACATTTCTCATTTTCATTAACTTAATTTATTAAAATAGGTGAAACTGAAAAAAAAAAAACGATATAAGTCATTATAATAATAATAATAATAACAATTAAAAAAGCACAAAAGAAAATGAAAAAAAAGAAAATAAAAACCTTAACAGAAATATAAAAATAAATTATATATATATAAAAAATAACTAAAATTTAAAAACTGAAATAAAAAAGAAAGTAGTAAAATAAATATTAACATATAATAAAACTATACAAAAACCAATAACTAATAAAATAAAATAAAAAACTGAAAAAAAACTATATAGTCATATAAAAGGCAACTCGACTTCAAACCGAGCCTGTTTGTGCATCTGTAGAGCTTTTACAGACACAGTGACCCGTAACTGAAGTGCAGCACTTTATTTCTCAGACCTGCATGAGAGGAAGGACAGAAGTGGACAGATTTCTCTCTGCTCAGCTACCAGAATACAATAACCTGTGTGTGTGGGTGTGTGTGTGTGTGTGTGTGTGTGTGTGTGTGTGTGTGTGTGTGTGTGTGTGAGACTCACTCGGCCTGCACTTGTACCGCACACTGAGGTATTTGTTGACGGTGGGACAGGGGTCTGTCCCAAACAAACGACTGTTGACAAGAACCTGACATCTCCGCCTGTCCTCACATTCATCCAGCATCTTCTGTAGAGAGACAGACAGATCCATACAGTCAAACAGACTGACAGATCCAGACAGATCCAGAGAGATTCAGACAGGCAGACAGGCAGACAGACAGACAGACAGATTCAGACAGATTCAGACAGACCCAGAGAGAGAGAGATTCAGACAGACAGTAAGACACAGACAGAGAGACAGACAGACAGATCCAGACAGACAGATCCAGACAGAGAGAAAGAAACAGACAGAAACAGACAGACAGACAGAAAAACACAGACAGACCCAGACAGACAAACAGACGGACAGTGAGACAGACCGACAGATCCAGACAGACACACAGATTCAGACAGACAAACAGACAGATCCAGACAGACTGACCCAAACAGATTCAGACAGACAGACAGAAAAATCCAGACAGACAGACCGACAGTCAGACCCAGACAGACAGAGAGACAGACCCAAACAGATCCAGACAGACAGACCCAAACAGATTCAGACAGACAGATAGAAAAATCCAGACAGACAGACCGACAGTCAGACCCAGACAGATCCAGACAGACAGACCCAGACAGACAGACAGACAGATAGAAAAATCCAAACAGACAGACAGACAGACAGACAGACAGACCAACAGTCAGACCCAGACAGATCCAGACAGACAGACCCAGACAGACAGACAGACAGATAGAAAAATCCAAACAGACAGACAGACAGACAGACAGACAGACCAACAGTCAGACCCAGACAGATCCAGACAGTCAGACCCAGACAGACAGAGAGTCAGACAGAATTCTTTCATTTAGGTGCCTGAATTCCATGGCTTTCATTTTTCCTGCAGTAGATTCCTTCCCTCCGGGCATTAAAACACACAGAGTGTAATTTTACTCTGTTCATGTGTGTGTTTATAGCGTGTGGTTTTAGCAAGCGTAAATCACGCGTGTGTGTGCTGTCAGAAACACTACAGTTCAAAAGAGCTACTGCCACGTAAATCAGAGTCACACATCTTCATTAGCTATGTTAGATATTAAACACATTTAATACAAAAAAACTAAATACAGCTTTATTATTAATATACTGTGCCACACACATAGAGTGAAATATATGAAGAACTTGTTCATATGTTTCATAAGAAAACCTTTTACTTCTTTAATGTGATGTACTGTATTTTTAAAGCTAAATAGCTATATTTAAAAAACACTACCCAATAAAAAATAATTAATTACAAAACTAAAAAAATTATTACAAACACTTAATATTTTATTTTTATATATATTTTAATTTTTTTAACAAAAATTAAATAAGAAATACATAAAACCTAAATAGAAATATAAAAAAAATAATAAAATGTCAAAACCAGGTATCAAAAAGAATAGAATAGAAATGTAAAAAAATAAGAGAATAACAGAAGCACATAAAATTAAAATCCTTAAAATTCTCAATAAAAATACTGAAAAAAGGCATCACAAGTGCATAACAAAATTATTAACCATAAAAACTGAAATAAAAATAAAAGACAAGAAAAAAGGCATTACATTACTAAAACGTAAACTAATAATATTAATAAGAAAATTAAAATATAAAAACCAAATATTAATAAATAGTATAACAGTATATAAATGATAGTAAATTAACACTGAAGTTGTCTGGATGGTGTAAAGATTTAATTTCTCAATTTCTCTTATCAATATTTACCTGCAAGGATGTGGACACATGACAGGAAGTGATGTCATGCACTGAGCGTGGTCCAGCACTGCTGTAAGGGTTTGGGCACTGAGGTGAGTGGGCGGGGCCTGTTATGCTGTAGAAAGCTGATTGGACGGTGATTGAGGTTCTGGGTGGGCAGCGAACAGTCAAGAATTCTCCGTCACACGCCTGTTCAGTGTAATTCCTCAGAACACGTGACAGATAACCTTCCACAGAAAGATAAACACACATCCATAAGAGAATCCATCCGCAGACATCAGCATCTTCTCACAAATCTCATCAGCAAATTCTGAAGAAAACGGTCCATTAATGATATGTGTTGCTATATGTGGTTGCTAAGATGTGTAATAAATTATCTAATATGAAGGGAAAAAACCGCACGGTTCAATGTTTGCTTTCAATTTCTGTTTATGCAGCTGTGTTTTATCCTGACAGTTCAGCTCCACAGCGGAAAGAGGCGATTCACACACAGGTTTCCGTGCTGAGTGAGTGATGTCAGCTCTGTTCCAAAGGAATAATAGAAACACACACACACACACACACACACAACCAGTCCAGACCTGTGGAGATCGGGCCACCAAAGCCTCTAAACCATTAGGGGACAGCAAGATTTTTGATGTTTTTGAAAGTCTCTTCTGTTCACCAAGGCTGCATTTGTTTGACCAAAAATACAGAAAAATTAGTAGCAATTGTGAAATCTATTCAGTGTGTTTTAAAATGTTATTTATTCCTGTGATCAAAGCTGAACTAGTTGTCCAGTTGTCAGTCTCACAAGATCCTTCAGAAATCATTATATGCCGATTTGCTGCTGTGAAGTTTATAGGTAAAACGTGCAATTATGTTTTTATTCGCAGAACTGCAAACTTACATTTTGAAATTTGGAGAAATTTGTGAGTTTATATCATAATTCATCTATGGAAGCTTATTTCCACCACGAAATAAAAAGGTAATTGCTATCAAAGACTTTAGAAAATACATAGATGGTTCACTCCTATACTTATGAATGTGAGACAGTGTAGGTGCGTTTTCATTACCCTTCAATTGCGCAAAATGAATTGCAAATTGAAACTATGCCTAATGGAAATGCGTCAATTTCTGGAAAACGCCGAAAAAACCTTTTTTTTTGCTTGCATGAGGTGGCTTTTCCACAAAATTTGAAATATAAATAATTCGCAAAACTGCAATGGAAACATTTTTTTTTTTGCATTAACAGGTCACATGGCGTATGTAAAAGTCATATGGTCATACTTCAATGTAATATAACCTCCAAGAAACACCTCGTATGTGGCTACTCTCAAGTATAAGGGGCTTTTTACCTGCCGCTAATGCTTATACTATTTTCACTGTGCACATCTGCAGTGCGTTACGGCTCTGAAATGGCCACCGGAGCTGATCGTGGCCACTTTAATTTTAACGCTTGTGTTACCAGTCGCACCACGGCACGTCCCAGGATCTGCTCTCTTGTGCTGCTTCTGTCAGGATACACACATACACCTCTTTCAATTAAATAATATAATGGCTAGTGTAGCCAAATTCCATAAAAATATGTTACCATGACTTATCATGAAAGGAAAAAATTGGGCATTGGGCTACTTTATCACTGTTGCCGTGGGTTGTTTTTCATGCGACTGCAATAACATGATATTTAGCCCGTAAAATGCTAATTTTACTAGGGGAACCCTGACAAAAACATTTGTATATTATCTTCAGAATGCAATTTTTTTTTTTGGATTGGGCTAGTTTTGGGCTAATTTTGAGTAGCAATTGGGTGGATTTTGTTGTGAAAACCTGGCAACCCTGGCATGTGCGAAGTCATAATCACGTTGGAACTATGCATGCGCATAGGCTGGTCTAGCCTGAAAAATAAGCTTTTAACCGAGATTTCAGGATCCCCCCCTTTAATTTAGATGCTTGGTCTTGTTTGAGCTGCGCTGAGGCAAATATGGCGGCCGAGTGAACAGACTTTTCTTGAAAGGGACTTTGTTGTAATTCCCAGAAATAAAAGTGTGAATTGTGAGAAAACAAGTTTGTTTCAAACATGGAATCAGGTAATTGCAAGTTTATTTCTCTTGCAATTATAAGTTTATTTATATCACAATTTTTCTGCATATATAGACAAAAAGTCAGAATTCTGAGAAAAAAAGTCAGAATTGTGAGATTCAATTGCATGACATATGAACTCGCAAATTCGAACTGCATCGTGATGTCAGAGTGATAGTGTCCACCCCAAAAATAATTGTGTTAAACTGAAACAGAGATTCATAAATGTGAGCTTAAGATAAAAAATGTTTTGAAAAGCACAATAAAGTTGTTGCATTAAAATATATATTTTAAGATTTTAAGGCAAAAAAAAAATGCATTCATATCGCATGAATGAATAATGAAATAATCATGTAATACAGAAGGCCTGTTCTCCTGCTCATGAAAGGAATGCTGTACAATCCACCCGGGATTCCTCCGAGAGCTTTAGGCTTTCCGAACACAATCCCTCCTGCTATTGTTCTCGGACAGAAGCCAACATTCCAGCCGCTGACTGACAGCTCCTTTCACCAATCACAGCTCAAACGACAGACAACACCTGCGTGAGATCTCCAATCAGAGAGCGGCCTCTAGGCCAGCGATCACACCATGATGAAGCGCTCTAAAGCAGCTCAGGTGAAGGTTTACCTGAACGCAACACAATAAACACAAGACCAGAATGAAAGCAGATCAAAACAGACAGCAGGGATCATATCATATCAATGTGGAGAGAGTGTGTTTGAAACAGCATATTCAATGAATTAAACAACTTTTATGATCATTAAATATTACAGTTTGAAATGTTTAGCATGGCACATCCTATCAATATAGTTCAAATGTATTGCATTTCAGAAAACTGGAATGGAATGGAATACTAGTACACTTTTCAATGCAAACAACACAATACATAGCTTTTTTTTTATATATATATTTTAAATTTAGGTTTGAGCAATTTTGTGTTGCTTTGTAATTTTTTAGCTTTATAATTTTAGTAATTTAATGTAAACCTATTTTATTAAACTTAATTATAAACTGAATACTGCCCAGTTTTATTTTAGTAGTATTTCTTCAGTCTTGTAGTACTTATTAATATTTTTAAATAGCTTTTATTTTTATATTTATAACATTTACAATTTACATTTGTTTTACCAATTTTGTTGTGCTTTTGACATTTATTATTACTTTTTTGTTTTTTATATTCATATTTATTTCAGTTTATATTTAATAATTTTAGTACTTTTATGTAAACATTTTATTTCATTCAGTTGCAAATTCTACGTTGTTCAAGTAAAAAAAATTTCAACCAATATTCATATTTCATTTTATTTCATCATTATTTTAGCTAATGCAAATGATATTTAATGGTTCACCAGTTACCAATGACAACATTTGATCATTATATATAATTAGTTAATTATAAATTATATACAACAAAAATAGATACTGCATATTTTTTAGTAACTTAGTGGGACCCAGTTATTATAATAATTTAGTTGTTGTTTAACTTTTTAAAATAATTGCATTTAATCCAAATTCTGTGATTCATGTCAAACAATGAGTAAAGATGATGTTACAAATCACAGTGGAAGCAGAACTAGGTCAAGTTGAGAGCATTGCATTGTGGGATACAGGACTACACATTGAAGCATGCATATGAAATACTGCAAATACAGTATGAGAAGCAGCCAAAGCTATTCAGAGCAGAGCCTGAAAAGGGGATGAAGTGGAAAAAGTGGAATTGACATGTCATGTGCTCAATCATGTGATCATCTGAGGGGGTAAAAAGGGGTAATTTACCGCCTTTTCAGTGCCCACAGGAGCTGGATAAGAGTAAGAAAAGACAGAAAACAGGTTGTGTGTGTGTGTTAGTTGTGAGTTTCCCCTCTGTTTAAATGATGCTGCGCTGTGATTGGTGGAGAGAGATGATGGCTGAATTCCATACGTCTGCAGAGTAATGAAGCAAACCACAATAAACACAGCGACACATGCACATACACGCACCCTCACGCACACACACACAACCCAGCGGTCTGTCTGATCTCTGTTCAGTGTTATTTGTGAAACGTGTGTGTGTGTCCAGCATATCTCTTTCTCTGAACATTTAACATTCACCAGAGGCGGAAACTACAATCAGAAACCCTCCATATATAAACAAAGGTTTGGCATCAGTAGACTTTCTTTTTTTTTTATGATTTTGAAAAAAGTGTCACCAAGGCGGCATTTATTTGACCATCAAGTATTAAACACAGCAATATTGTGTAATATTATTACAATTCAAAATAACCCTTCTCTATTTGAAGATATCCCTGTGATTCGCAGCTGTATTTTCAGCATCATTACTCCAGTCTTCAGAGTCACATGATACCACAGAAATCATTCTAATATACTGATTTGTTGCTCAAGAAACATTGCTGATTATTAATATTGACAGCAGTTGCTCTGCTTATTTTTTCTTCTTCTTTTTCAGGATTACTTGATTAATAGAAAGTTATAAAATAGCATTTATTTTAAGTACAAAGCTTTCATAATATTTAGATAAATCTGGATCCTATACTGAATGAAAGGATTCATTTATTTTGAACAGAAATGTATGCATTTATTACAAAACAACATGCATTGGTCATAATCTAATAAAGAGAATATTTTGCCCTTTTAAATTAAAATGTTTTCTGAAAGTTTGATTAAATGATGAGTGCAGAAAAAAGTAGTTGAATTAACATGTGCACATAATGTGCCATGGGCCAAAGCGGTGTAGCTAATAATTTTTAGTCCTCAGAAAGTCTTTAGCTTTGACTCACTGGAGCGGCACTAAAGCGCCTCTGCTGCCTCCGGTGATATTTCTGGAAAATCATAGAGCCGACTTTAACATGAGAGAGCAGATATTGAGGAGGACTGAATGCAGCTGTGAGGAGAAGCTCAAACACACCCTAAACCACACAGCGAACGCTTGCGGGAAAACACTGCGCATATAAATGGACAGCGGTCACATCAACGCTCAAAATAAGTAGATGATTTTGTTTATAAACTTTCATTAACCTCTGGATGACCTCATGTGACCTCAGAGATCAGGAAACACACTACTGTGTGTGTGTGTGTATGTGTGTGTGTGTGTATGTGTGTGTGTGCGTGTCAACATGGCACTAAAACAGAGATTAGTAGCTGCTAATAAATTAAACACAGAAATCAGCTGAAGGTAAAAGACTGCAGGAATTTCACTTTCGGGTGTACTGTCTCTTTAAGCGAAAATACTAAATGAAATTGTAAAGCATCTAGTTGAGTTTTTTGTACTTGCAGTTTAAAAGCAGGTAAATCTGAAACAACACACAATAATAAACCAGAGTGTAACATACATATATATATATATATATGAACACACACCTCAAATAGTCCAGAAAAGTTACAACAAAGAGCTCTAATGACATAAATAAATTAATGAACGAGTTTAATGAGGTTTCAAAATTAAGGACAACACTCGTTTAAAAACACATTTGCTTCATTATCTAAAGAGAAACTCCAGCACCACTAACAGACACACACACACACACAGAGACCGAAACAGATGTGCACACACACAGACATGGATAAAATCACACACACTCACACACACACACACACAGAGACATACAGAAATACACAGACGCACATACAAACAGTCACACACGCACACAGGCACACACACACACACACTGTTCTGCCATAGACATAACACCCAACCACAATATCTGCTCAGAGTAGACACAGCTCACCTTTGTGTGTGTGAGGTGTTTTGATAAAAAAAAACACCAGAAAAAAATTACCTGAGTGAACCCAGCTGCCGCAATGCTCATATTCTGGGGTTAACACGCAGCTGCTAGAGTGTTCTGTGAGGTTTCATCGCATTGCTGTGTGTTTCTACACTACTGCTGCTGGACTTTTCCATCGGGTTTCTAAGCCACTGTTTACTGGTCAAAAGAGACAATATTCTGGTCTCTAGAGATACGGCTTTGGTTCCTTCTTCAGCGTAAGTCTGCCAGCACACGTCTCCTCAACAAGACACATGATTTCAGGAATCATTCATATACAGGTTGATTTAAAAGGTTTCAGGGATTATACCAGCTCCATAGACATAAATCAAACCTTATGAACTAAAGTAATAGTGATGCTAGATTAAGCAAACACTGCTACTTAACAGCACAGAAAAGAGCAACGTGTGTGTGTGTGTGTGTGTGTGTGTGTGTGTGTGTGTGAGAGAGAGAGAGAGAAAAGAGAAACGTGTGTAAGAGAGGGGTCTGGATGGGAAAAAGGGTCTTGGAGTTTGGGGATGGGGTTCTTTTCTACAAACAGAAGGCAGCGGTTTCAAGTTCCACCTCCGGAAAACAAAGTGCCTGAGAAAACACACACACACACACACACGCACGCACACACACACACACACACACACACACACACACACGCACACACACAGAGCTCTATCCTCTTGGCTTTCTGGATTATAAAGGTTATTAGAGCGCCTCTCACCTCAGCTAAACTCTCTCTGATTTCAAGCATTACTCTCTTCCGACAAAGAGATTTTCCATCTTGGCAGCAACGGGACGCAAAGAGATGGAGTGAGATTAGATTTGTAATGTGTGTGACTACAGTCATGAGCCTTTAGAAACAGATGAATTTATAAAGAAAAACAGGTCCTGATTAATTAAATTCTTACTTTTGCCAAAAACTAATTACACGTTCACAGATAGTCAAATCTGTAGCAAGGTCACTATAGCTAATTAAACTAACCAACATTTTGAAACAAAAATTATTTAAATAAAATAAATGTTAACTGAAATGAAATAAAAAAACTAATTTCAGATACTTGCCAAGGCAAAACAGTACAAAATAGTACTAAAAGCTATAATATTATCTTTATATATTAAAAATAACACTCATTTGAAGTGAACAAATTCATATTAAATTAATATTCCTGGACTTCAACTAGTGCATAATAAAAAAATAAAAAATAAAAAAATAATATATATATATAATATTTAAAAAATGTGTCACACACTGTACTTACAGCTAAGTTGCTGTTTTATTTGAAATTAACTTTTTTTATTTTGATACTACATTTAATAACATTTAATACATTTGATAACTACATTTTTAATTTTACTTTAAATATGTCTATAAAAACTAAAGTTACTTGCACTTTTAAATGCCTTTTTTTGTTGTTGCTGATATTAAGGCAGTACGACTGACAGACAGACATTCCTCTAGTCTTAATGGTGTATTGGGATCCTCAAAAGGTTTGACCTCAGTTGACCTTCTGACCCTTTAACAGCCACACATCCTATTCAGCGCCTCACTAAGCCCCGCCCACAGCTTTATAAGCACTTTCACTGTAGTGAACATACACACAATGAATCTAAATGCATGTGTGTGTGTGTGAAGCTAATTAACCAAGATAAAACACAGCACACACAAAGGCACAAGGTTCCTGTAGGACAGATGTACAGGCCTGTTGCCCGGCAACAGATGTTCCGTCTCCATCGACAACTTCTGTCAGCCTCTTCAAGCACCTGTCAATCAAACAGGCATTCCAGAGTGTGTGAGCAGACAGAACAACAACTCTCAACTGTGTTCAGCTGAAAACTGATTGACAGGACAGTGCAGTCGTATTAAGGCGATTCTCAGAAAACAACTCTGGCTCATATTTCACCTTAAAACTTTGCTTTTTGATTATTTGAACACATGTCCTGTTATTGTTGTTATTCTCATTGATATTTACTGTCTTGTTACTTTAATATGGATGTAACCATTCTGTGCATATTTAATTTTTATTTAAATCAGCATAATTAAAGGCAGAGCAGGAAATACTATTATATTCTACAATTTAAATAAAACATTTTTTTCACATGACAGTAATTAGACATGAAAATAATGCCACTGGGCAAAAACAGGCATTGTTTTTTATAGAAATAATAATAATAAAAATACTATAGTAAATAAATAAATAAAAAGTTAACACTTTAATCAACAAGGATTGCTGTTTTATTTATTTAATTATGTATATGTAGTTTTCATGAAGTTTTAGTTTTTGTTTAAAATAAGCATATTTTATTTTATTATAACATTTTTTTTCAGTTAATGTTTTTTTCAAGTTATGAAAATAGTTTAGTTTCTGATATGGCTTTAACAGGTTTTGTGAGACTCACCCAGTATGTCTCTATCGTCTATAAACCCACTTTGAATCCGTATTGTGTAAAGCACTAGGCAAATAAACCTGACTGACAATGAAAGTTCAGTTGTGGTACTCAAACAAAAAACATGATGTTGATTTTACATCCAAAGCAAAGCTGTGCACATCTAAGTGACTTAAGAAGAGAAATGCAAACAAAATTCTATTAAAACAAACACAGATTGCTATCGCACACTGAGATCTGCCTTCTCTCACCACATCACAGCTGTTTCTGATCCATTCATCTCTATGTTATGTCCTACAAGTCTTCACTGACACTCAGCCTTCATGAACTACAGGGAAACTACACAAACAATCAGTGCTGAGGATGGTGTGCTTCTCATCTCGCTTTAAAAGATATAACAATCAGTGTTCATGAAATCAATGCTTCATGCATTTATCTCTCTCTCTCTCACACACACACACACACACATATCTCTATTTGAATATATATATATTTTCTGCTAAAATAAGCAGTAATTGCAATAATAGGTTTTTAAAGTGCAATAACTGAACATAAACACATTAGCCTGAGAAATTGCTCATTTCAGATGGCAATTTTGCATCTGAACTCTTCATATACAGAAGGGCTCAAAAGACATTCTTGTTCCATGTTGCTTCAAGTCAAATTCCAAAATCGCTACTTATGGAATGTGAAAAATATTATATTCATTTTAAATATGCTAATTAATTAATTATGAGTTAATTACTCAGACGTTTGGTACCCATTATATATATATATATATTTATATTTGACATGCAGTACTGTAACCCAAGAGGCGCTCGCACACACGTGCACTTTCTTTTTGATCGCGTCGGTTACGGAAGTTCCCGCGAAACAATGTTACAATGTTTCAAATATTTAATCCGGGATGAAAGAAACTCTCGCATGTCATACCTCAATAATGCACGAAAAGAAGTAAAAATACAGATGGAACGTTTAAAAAAAAGTTTTAAAATGCAAAGATGAAAGATTCTACTAAACAAACGCATTTTTCAAAGGACAATAGCCTACATATGTGATAAAGTGTCAATACACAAACTCTCGTAGGGAATGATGAGGATGATGGTGTTCAGTACCTGAGAAGTCCTGTGAAGTTTTAGTGAAGCCAGTCAGACACGAGATTCCCAACAACAGCAGTGAATATGAGACATCAGGGAAAACCATCCTTAAATGTCCCATCAGATCCGATGATTCCTGAGAGAATCAGAGCTCAAACCCTAAAGTGATGTCTGATTCCATGACTGGAGACACCACAGACAGAGTCAGAAGAACACCAGAGAAGACCTGAGAGAGAGAGAGAGAGAGAGAGAGAGAGAGAGAGAGAGAGAGAGAGAGAGAGAGAGAGAGAGAGAGAGAGAGAGAGAGAGATCCCCCTGGTCCCAGAGTCCCTGAGTTTCACGCTCATCGCTGGTGATTTAATTCACTGAATCTTTGCCGGTATGACGGTCAATTCAACTGTAGTGTTAGAGTTTAAATAAAGTACAAATTCAAAAATACAACGTATTTAGATAACACCACAATGAAAACAAACACAAAAGATTAAAATTAAAACGCTTTAATCTTAAAGGTACAGTACACCTAAAAAAAAAAAAAAAGAAGTTTAATGGACTATAAAAATAGATTATCCACCATCAGGATGTTACAATCCCGTGTGGTTGTCTTTAGATTTCGGTTTATTTCTTTAGAAATCAATTAAAGGATTCTAGTATTATTTTTTTAGGTCTATCTGATTCAGTTAAGTTTCAGTTTGGGTATTATTTCATAAACTGTAATATCTCCTCTATCTATAATTGGACCATACCAACAGTTTCTGTACACATCATGCAGTGTTTAAACCGGACACACAGCTGCTATATCGTCTTTAATGTCTTTTTTTTTTAACACAATGACAAACAACTGCAATCATACTGAAAGGTTTAGAATAGATTATAGAAGACTGTTTTGACAGAATCACTATACCAGAACGAGTGCCATTCTACACAAAGGCTGCTATTTGTCCTTCATATAGCAATATCTAAAGACATGGTTTCTGTATAATTCTGTAAACATTGTCTACTAAAATGTTGTTTCCATAATTTACAATAATGAACTATTCCTTAATTTATAATTGAATATATATATATATATATATATATATATATATATATATATATATATATATATATATATATATATATATATATATATATATATATATATATATATGTATATATATATATCATAGTATACCATTGCAGAAAAAATAAAAAATAAACTCATTAAACTGAAAAATCCAGCAGTCAAACTGGTGTCTGTGATGACTTCAAGGTCCAAGAACATGTAAAGTAAATAATGCTGATTAAATATGTACATAAAAAATAAAACATTTTACCTGACTACTACTTTCTTGTTTAATTCTCATGACAAACTCTCAAGGTTTCTCCAGAGCTGTAGAGACATCTGCTGGTCAATATGAAGAACTGCAGTAACTCCCCTTCATCAAATAATACAGCATGGATTCATCAGTTCATTGCGGTTTAATATTATTTTTTAGATCATCTGTTTGGTTTTGATCTGTTAACATTTTTACCGTTTCATTAATTGCTTGTTCCTTATAACTGTTTTACAGTTTAATCTAGCAGAAAAGCCTGTGATGGGGCATGTTGTCAAAAAAGGACAACATGTGAACTTTATTTACATGTGCAATAAAGCAGTATGTCTAACACCTTTTTTCTTGCAGTCACGATTCATATCGTTTAAGAGTTCCTACACCAACTGACTTTAGAAAATAAGCACCCTGAGAAATATTCACTGCAGTAAAAATGACGAAACAGTTCCTGTCGCCCAATAACATGGGCTTGAATGAACACTGCACTCTACAATACCCACCTGAAGAGCTTGTGGTTTGGTTTAGTCTTCTTGTGATGATCACTCACACCTTCATTCATGCAAGCAGACCACAGAACGCAGAGATGCCATCTCAGATGTATTTAATAAATTAAAACCAGATACAAAAAGAAAACAAAAAACCTAATGTACATCTGCCTCCTCTGTCTCTCCCTTTGTTCTCACTCTGTGATTCGCTAGTAAACAAACACGATAGAACAGCCCTCGTCCACCGATTATGACACATTCTGGGCCAGTATGTAATGTAACACACATGCTACATGTCGGCAAGCAACTGGGCGGGAAACGAAAAAGAGAGAGAGAGACATGCAGTATTTGTTTAAAGGGATTATTTGCCTTAAAATTACAATCTGATACATTTATTCAAGCCATCAAAGATGTACGAGAGTTTGTTTTTTTCATAAGAACAGATTTGGAGAAATGTAGCATTCCATCACGTGTTCACCAATGGATGCTGAATGGGTGCCGTCAGAATGAGAGTCTAAACAGCTGATAAAAGCATCACAATAATCCTTTTCACTTCACGAGACTAGAATTAATGGACTGGAGTGGCGTGGATTATTGTGATGTTTTTATCAGACTCTCATTCTGACGGCACCCATTCACTGCAGAGGATCCATTGGTGACCAAGTTAAGGAATGCTACATTTCTCCAAATCTTTTCCTATGAAGACTCCAACTCATCTACATTTTGGAAGGTCTGAGAGTGAGCAGAATTTCAGAAATTTTGGGTGAACTCTTCCTTTAATAACTCGTTTTAAAAGCACTTCAAATTTTTAATGGTACCATGATGTGTGTGCATGCACCTTCTGACATTAAAAGGACAGTTTAACCAAAAATGAATTGATGCACCATCTCATGTCAATCTACACCTGTACAACTCTATTCCTTCAGTGAAACACAAAGAAGAATTTCTAAAGAAAAATGTGCAGGTTATGAACGTCATGATGGTGGGTAAATGATGACAATTAATTCATCTTAGTGCATCAATCTCTCTCTTATTCGTTGTGTAACACCCGGTCTCTACAAGTCACCAAATATGCTGCTGATCTTCATAATAATCATTTCATAAAAAAAACGTCAACAACATTTTGGCAGAACCGAGCGTAAGGGGTTAAACAGACAGAGAGATACAGTGGATAGATATAAAGCCACAGAGAAAAATCAGTCTGTATTGGTCCCTCTCTCTGTTAGCAGCACACGGACTCGTCACCCCACAGTTTACTAGATTATTATGTGCATTTATATATATTTAAATATATATATGTGTATATATATGCTTTTTATTTCAGTATCTCCAAAATAAAATTAAAAAACATTAAACTAACACTATTTCTTTGTTCAAACGGATGCAAATTATCACAAGGAAAACAGCCCAAGAGCCACGGAAGATCGAACGTGGGAGAATCAAAGAACGGTTTCCAGCGAACATGCCGTGAGATGCGGGGGGGGGATCGGATCGCCCTACGGAGACCCCAAAATCCAATGAGACAGTGGCTGAAAGAGAAAGAGCGAGAAGGACGAGGTGGAGGAAGATCCCGACTCTCAGACGGTCAGTTCTGACACTGGTCATTCACATCAGGAGATGAACTTCTTGGGCTTCTTCTCACTCTGTGTCCGTATGAGCGGCTGCTCAGTAGTCCGCGGCGTATTCGGTTCCATGAAGGCCACGGCACACCAAGGTGAACTCCTTCACAATGTCTTTCACTCGGCGCTTGTTCACTCGCTCCCTGAGAGGAAACAGAAAAAGAAATGGTTTTTCATTCTCAGATGATGGGTTTTCTGAGAATGTGTGCATGAAGACCTCAGCTGTACAGATGTCATATACAGGCCAAATTACTTGATATATTCAGTTATTGGTACCTGAAACTATTTTTTTAATCTGTAATAAAGATGAAAAAAGGGTAACTAACTGATAGAAAAAAAGTATATAAATATTGAACGTATAAAAATGAGAAAAGCACATAATAAAAATGTCAAAACAGTAAGATTTAAAACTATTTTATAAATGAAATTAATATTTTTATTCAGCGGGATGCATTCAATTTATCAAAAGTGACATTTAAAATGTTACAAAAGATTTCTATTTTAAAATACATGCTGTTCTTTTGAACTTTCTATTCAGCAAAGAAAAAAACGTATCATGGTTTCCACAAAAATATGAAGCAGCTGTTTTCAATAATCAGAAATGCTTCTTGAGCAGCAAATCAGTATATTACAATGATTTCTGAAGATCATGTGACACTGAAGACGGGAGGAATGATGCTGAAAATTCAGCTTTGATCACAGGAATAAATTTCATTTTAAAATATATTCAAACAGAAAACAGCTATTCTAAATTGTAGTAATATTTCACAATATTGATGTTTTTATTGTATTTTTGATCAAATAAATGCAGTCTTTGTCAGCAGAAGAGACTACTTTAAAAAGAATTAAAAATGTCCTTACCTGTTAGAATTTTAATAATGATTTAAAGTTTTAACTAATATTATGAAGAAGGTAATATTCACTGATAATGAACTCCTCTCACCTGAGCACCTGTTGGCTGAACGTGTCTTTCTGCTCGTCAGAGACGCGTGAGGATGGGAAGCCCGGTGAGCGCAGAGCTTCTTTGAGCCACACCGTCAGCAGAGCGAAGCAATGCTTGTTCAGACAGAAGAGCACCTCTGCAAACTGATCCATCAGACTGCGGGACGACTGACCGCCAATGGCCTGACCAAAGAACACAGCAGTCAGACTTTTGTGCTTTCTTGGTTTTGTTTTACAACATTCAGCAACCTTCATGTATTGTAGAAGCTCACCTCCAGAACAGCCAGCAGGAGGAGTTTACCATCTTCCTGCACGACCTGACCAACACGAGGAACGTCTGCGCAGTGCGCTATTAGCTCCGTCTGCAGTCAACGCAATTATACAGTTCAACATTGCTCATGGCTACGGTTTATGAAAGTATATTTAACAAGAGGTAAAGAGACACAATCTGAAGGTCAATACAGACAGAGCACTACATCTTCCATCAAAATATACAAAATAATCAAGTCTTTTCAGCTCACCAGGGCTACATTTCTTTGATCAAAAGTACTGTAAAAACAGTAATATTATCACAATAATTGTTTTTATTGCATATTTGATTTAATATATTTTAAAATGTGATTTATTCCTGTGATGTGCAGCTGTATTTTCAGCATCATTCCTCCAGTCTTCAGGGTCACATGATCTTCAGAAATCATTCTGATATGCTGAGTTGCTGCTCCAGAAACATTTCTAGTGCTAATTAAATAGTTTTAATTAGCTTAATAGTTTTGTGGAAACCTTGTTACATAGTTGAAAAAAAAAAAATATTGAGCAAGGATGCATTAAATTACCTGAAAAAGATGCTTCATGGTTTCCACAATATAGAGCAGGGCAAAACTTGATTGTAACTTAATAGCAGATCAGTATATTAGAATGATTTCTGAAGATCATGTGACACTGAAGACTGGAGGAATGATGCTGAAAATACAGCTGTGCATCACAGAAATATATTACATTTTAACAATGTATTCAAACGGAAAGCTGGTAATTTAAACTGTAATAATATTTGGCAATATTACTGTTTGCACTGTATTTTTAATCAAATAAATGAAGACTTGGTGAGCATAAAAGACTTAATTATTACACTGAAACACTGTAATTATTCCAAACTTTTGACCAGTAGTGTATTCCTGTACTCCTTGGTGTGAATAATACTTCAGGTTATTACGAAGATATCTGACTTACAAAGAAAAAGCAGGTCGATTTGACTGTCGGGGCTTCTGGGAATTTCAGTGACAGCACTCCTAAAGTGCCGAAACACAGCAGTTTTAAATATTACACAGGCTCGGACATTCACACACATTCATACTTGGTTTCTACATTTGAAACAGACTTACCACAGTGAAACACGGCTTTCACATCAAGACTCTCTGATAAGAATAAATCAGGCTTCCGTTTGAGGGCCTACGAATCAGACAGAGCCAATGAACAGAGCACATGACTTAAACCCCGCCCCTGGAACCCTGTCACTCAATCACTCCTGAGCCCCGCCCACCCCCCATCACTCACTCCCTACACCTGTCTAGCTCTAGAAAATCAACCAAACGTACATATTCAATGCAAACAGATCAGGTAGGTATAAGAAATCAACACCAAAGAAACTAAAATACTGAAATTTAACTCAATAGAAACTAAAGGTATGATGATTTTTCTCTCTTTAGCGTTCTCACTTGGTTTTCATCTGTTCGATCACTACTTTCTCTGCTCAGTTGGACTGAATGCAACAGAAATCTAAGTAACATGTACGATAAAGACAACTGATGCATTAAGAAACTCATTGAGGATGAGAGGATATTTGAGAAAGAGACAGAGAGAGAAACCGATAGAGAGGGAGAAGTTCATGAGAAGACATAAACCAGAGAGCCAATTCATTTGAATCAATTGATCAATTCATTGAGATGAATTCATTTAGGCTTCCATCGGTTTTTAGGGCTGGAATGACACTGGGAGGGGTTTGTGGGATCTTGATCCTAACCTTTATTCAGCAAGGATGCATTCAATTGATCAAAACAATGTGTCACTATTGGAATTGCTCATTTCTGTGGATGACACTTAAAACAAAATATGTGTGTATCAATATAAAGACAGATGTAGGTCATTACTATTAACATTTTATGCATTATTTTATTTATTTATAAATTAGTATACTGCAGATTTGCAAACATTTATTATCTATATGCTTAACATCATTTATTTTCAATTACTCAAAATCCTAAAGTTTGATTTCATTTCACTTTAAATCTTAGATGTTCAGTGCATTCTCAAATTCTTTTTTTTAACTCACTTCTTTTCTAGATGCAATGGCAAGAAGCATTGTGTCAAAAGACAATATATATATTGCTCAAGTGGTAGAGCATTGCTTATCAAGCGAGGTTGGGGGTTCGATTGCCCGGGAACACATTAAAGGTAAAAACTGATAGACTGAATGCACTGTAAGTCGCTTTGGATAAAAGCGTCTGCTAAATGCATAAATTTAAACTTATATATTTATTATATATTATTTATCACAGAATTTACGCCAGCTACACTGTAGAAATGCTGCGAGATGCAACACGATCACAGCCAAGTTTGGATGTGTAATAAAGCAGGATCAGGAGGTGCCAGATCTTTGGACTGAATGAGATCTACACAGATTAGAGGGGTTGACTCTGGCCTGTGTGACTACTGGACAAAAGAACTGTCAATCATCCAATAGCAAAACCCCTCAGGTCAATTCCACTGCCCGAGCAAAACAAGGGTCTGTAAAGACCCTGTGGCACAGGACAGAAGGGAAGAGAAGTAAGAAAGAAAGGGACAGAGAAAGAGAAGAGAGAAACCCAAAGTGAATGAAATAAGAAACCAAAAACACACCTGAGCTTGGAGTTGCATAAATGAATCAACAATATCAGGATGATCCCTGGGCCCTAAAATATAATAAAGATGAAACTTAAGAAATAATAAGAATAATAAGAATATATACAAACAGCAAAAAAACAGATCGAACAGTCATGTGGAACGGAAAAGTCAACTGGACAGAAATAATCTCACGCGTGAGAGAAGTAGGGCAGAGAAAGAGGAGGGAACATGAACGACTTGAAGGCAGTTGCAAAAAACGAAAAGAGGAAAAACAAAGGAAGACAGATCAATGAGTCCGTTCTGAAGGGGAGAAACAAAGGAAAAGAAATAGAAGTAACGAGAGAAAGAAAAGAAACCTAAACAACAAAAGAAACAGTGGGTTTGGAGTGGGAACCCAGGAGGCACCTGTTACTGTGATGACACTTGTGTAGCTTGCTTTCTTTTTAGTGTGCGTTTTAGTTGTTTTCATTGTCTGTAAATTCAATTCAGACACCAGACTGGCCCGCTGCGGCTGGTGAGTGCTTGGTTCCCACCACCACCCCAGAAGAGCAAGGTAGCAGTCAGTCCCAAACTTCCCTCCCTTAGCTGTTCCCACACTCCAAACAAGACCCCGCCCCCACAAACCAGACCCCGCCCACCCGTCAAACTCCACCCCTTCACAGAAAACAAACGACACACAAACACACAGGCCACAGCAGGTCCTCTCGGCCATGACACCTGATCGGGACAAGAGTGTTATCGCTCACATTTCAGCTGGTTTGGAAACAATGTGGTTAAAACAAAAGAACGTGATGAATGACAAACAAGATGTGAGGGATGCAAGCAAGCTAGTGTGGACACATGCAGGAGACAAAAAGGCAAATCAAATCAAATCAAATTAAGTGACTGTGTGTGTTTAGTAGGTCATTGTGTGTCACTGTGTCATGCTGGACAATTTTAGGCTGTTTTCACACTACTAGTAATTGGTCGGTCCACACCAGAAAATGAAAATTTGGTCAAACAAGTCTTGACGTCTTTGTAATTGTGGAATTTACCAATGATTTCTGAGTAAAAACTGTTACAAAGTCCTACATCACATTTTTCAGTGCAAGTCCTTTCATTAGATTTACATTAGTGATTGCATTACATTTCATTCCTTTGTATGTCTCTACATAAAGCAGAATGGCAATAAAGCTCACTAGACTTGAATCTACAAGCTATCAAGCAAAAGAAAGCATGTTTTTCATTCAAGTCAACAAGAAAACTGGGTGGAAGTGGTGCAATGAAAAGAAAGCTCTAAGACAAGTTTAACAGGTGCACTTAAGCAAAATCCCCAACGTATGAATGTTTAAACACAGCATTATTGGTAAGCAGTGCTGCATTCATAATCATATTAATACAAGCATGCCTTATCAGTGACAAAGTGTGATAAATTCAACCATGAATCTCGACTATATTGTTTGCGATGGTTGCTGATAGGGAATTAATACACTTACGCAACTTCTGGGCTATAATTGTAAGTCTTTTTTGTTGTTTATAGAAAAACAAACATAATTTGGAATTAGTATTAAGAATTTCACACTGTTATAGCTTTGCAGCAACCGTCCTGAGCTTTAACCAGCTAAACTTAATGTACTGTAGAAAGCGTTTCATTATATGCCAAATATAGTAAATCAAGAAACTAGATGAGATATAATAAACCCTGAGAATGATCTAAAGCTCTCTCGATTTGTGTAATGTAAAAATAAATATCTCAAATAAGATTTTTTTAAATTAATAATAGTGATTATAATTGAAATTAAAAGTATTATAAGTTTAACCAATATTGTGTCAAATTAGATTAAAGCAATTACTGAAACTCAATAGTACATGTATTGACAGTGTGTGGTCCTATTTATCAATGTTCAGCAAAATTGACCAAGTGAAATCCAGTCATTTCAATGGGAATTTTTTTGTTACGATCACAAAATCTCACTTCTAAAAAACCTATTTACATTTGGTATTAAGGTCCATCTCAGGTGGTCCAATCACAAGTGGTGAGCACTCAATACAGATGTAAACAAGGTATGAACTATGTTATGGTCAATTCACATTCAGATCCATTTGTTGAATAAATGCTAATGTATCCTGATGTGCCCCTGACAAAAATGAAGCACCATCTACTCACCTGTCAATCAATCAGATCACCTGAAATGACTGTTTAATACCAGGTGTAAACCAGACAAAATGCATTCGGATCCAGATCAGAACCTCTAGTGTGAAAACGCCCTTCATCTAAGCATGTGTGAAACTCATGGGGTGGAAATGTCAAGCAGAACAGGATCAAAAGTCACCACACCATTTCAGAAACAAGAACCATTTCATAAGATCATGCCCATTTCTGAACTCTCTTTCTGTGTGTGTGGGTTTAAAAACAGATACATGCAAACAACTGACAGTAAAGATAGAAAAACCACATGATTTCCTTGGCCCTCTGCAGCTGGTCGTTCCCAGCATGCCTACCTTGCTGGAAGATGGTCAGAGTAACAGAAGTGACCAATTCAAACAGCGCTTTGATTGGGGGGAAATGATTCGTTTCACTGGCAAATATGTGGACCATCTGCAAGAGAACAGAATCAATCAAACGAAACGAAACGAAAGCAGCAGCACAACACATTCAAGGCTTCTGAGTTTTCAAAATCTAATTCAAGCATTGTAAGGCTTACACAATAAAAACATGCAATTAAAAAAATAATGTAACTCAGATTCTAATTAAACAGGCACACATTCAACTAAAAAAAACATGGCTATTGCAAGTTTAAAATGCTCTAAAATAAGTTTTATAAAAAATATATATGTAATGAAATGTATTTCTATATTTTTATATCCATACATAACGAGTTAGAGGTTGCTGATATGATAATGTGTTTAAAGGAGGGCAATAAAAAGATTATTACATAGATCAAAAAAATGAGGGAGATATAAATAAGATGCAAATCTTACAAAAATCTACAACCCCATGTACAGAAAAGTTGGGACGTTTTGTAAAAATGCAATACAATCAAGCATCTGTGATTTGTTCATTCTCTTTAACTCTTATTTAATTGCTAAAAGTATAAAGAAAAGACTTCCAAAGATTTAACTCACCAACGTAAATGTATTTAATAAATACGAAGAAATTTTCTCCTCTTAAACTAGCATTCTCTATTCTTTTTCTGTATTCCATCTACCGTACTTGTTTTCTTCATATTTACTTAGATAATGACCCTCTAACACTTGCATTCTCTGTTGTTTTTCTATTCTATATTCTAATTTTATTTTTATTTATTTTAAGAAAAAAATCCTACTTGTACTGCATTAGACTAATCGAGACTTGTCACCGCACTTGCATATCATTGCTCTTTTGTTGGTTTTGATTGCTTCTGATGTCCTCATTTTTAAGTCCCTTTGGATTAAAGAGTCTGCTAAATGACTAAATCTAAATATTTCATAAATTATTATTTTTATAAACTTTAACACTGGTATTTTCCTGTTTTAATAGCTTAAAGCTGCATTGAAACAATCAGTGTTGTATAAATAAACGTGACTTGCCTTGATAATAAAGACTTTTGTATATAGCCTCAAACGTGTATTTTTTAAGGACCTACATGGACATTACATTCATTTGTCATCCTGGGCTTCGTATACCTGGCGTGTTAAATCCAGCGCAGACGCCTGTGGTATGGTGCTGTACATCTGCCCCAGCATCTCACTCAGCTGAGACACCATGGGGGCAAAATCATGCAGGAGAGTTTTCACAGACTTCTCAAAGATGGCACACACTGCCTGAGAGAGAGCAGAATTAAATCTGTCCTGCATCCATATTGAAAAGATATAATGAAACCTGAGCAAATGACTCGGAATAAGAAGTCCGAGGTGAATCATACCTCCACAACCTGCGAGTCATTCAGCCATTTACTGAGGACCGTCTGAATAAGTGCAAAGACCTGCTGGAGCACCACCACCACCTAGAACACACAAACACACTCGAGTCCACCTGATATATTGAAAACGTCTTCACAGTGACCGCGGCCAGCTGGAAGGTGCTTACAGGGTTGGGGCCTGTCTGGGGCGGGGCTGATTTGATGGGCGGGGCATTGTCTCCTGACTCCTCCTCCTGTTTGGTGATATCCAGCGTGGTGAAGAGATTGGACAGCAGACCGAGGATGTGAATTATAGCCAGTTTATTAGAGGGGTTTGGCTAAAAAAAAAAAGGAGAAACCAGGGTCAGATTGGTATTTGACATGTTTGACCATATTTGACCATTTCAAAGAATACAATTTCTTTTTTAAATCCACTTATAAATTCAGTTAAGATTTCATACACCATAAACTGTCCTTAATGAGCTGCTCATGACCAATTTTTCTCTATCTATCAAACATTAGATTAAATCAACAAAGGCACTGGTGCACAGACAGCCTTATTTTCCAAAGGTTAATCTGGAAGAAGATTATACTACATGCCTACTTTAAAAATTAAGTACATTAAAACCACTTTTTTTTTCCAAATAAAGTTCTTATAATTAATGAATTCAATTGATATGACATTAGACATGCATGCATGGGCTGTGTATTGAAAACGGCTCATTCAATCAGAGCATGTCAGAGCCAGAACCATTTGTTTTATAAAGAACATGTGAAGAACTGTACACCACGTGTTTACTTTGTTCCTGTTTACTTTGATTATTTTTAGCAATTTTACTGACAGCGCCTTGTGAAAATAGCATCAGAGGAGATGCATGAGCTCTGATAGTTCAGACAGCGTCTGTGGCCAGCAGGGGTCACTGTGTGAGCGGCCCATCACTGCAGCCTCTTTACTGAGGCTGATGTAATGTCTTTCTGGGAAGGACCAGACGGGAAGGAAAGGTATAAGAAAACGAAAGTCAAAAACAGACATGCAGTACGTAGAAACAGACCACATGTGAAGCCGAACTGAAAATAGGAGTGAAATCAGTTTACATTTGACATGGATTTTGATAAGATGCAAAAAAAAAAAATGCAATGCAAAAGTACTGTATTTAGAAGCTACATTTTGACGTCTGGGAGTGACATTTGCTTTTGCATGCAAAAGGTGTTTTGTTGCTCATTAAAGTGAAAAGAGTCTACTGTATCATTCTGGTCTTTAGATACAATTTCAATACAAGTTACCCGTTTTTATTTCAGCCAGATGAAAAATGAGAGTGTAAATGCTTATAAACGGTACAGGTGCACATTTTGATCCATAGATATGCAGCGGCGTGCAATACTAATTAAATAATTTTATTTCTCCCATTATGTCTGAAGATGTAAATTTTTTGTATGCACTAAAATGAATGTTTTACTGAATCAATGAAACCAAAATCAAATAAAAATGTATTGTATTATATGTATCGTATAAACTGAGTTGTACATACATTGCAAATGCACATAAAGCAGTTTTATACTAACTTTTTAATGAAATATTTTTGTTATTTCAAATATGATTTAAATGGTGTCTTTATTAAAAACTTGTTTTCATGACAGATTTATTCAAACATATTATTAAATAATGAAGACAACATATTAAGTAAAAATGTAAAATGTAATACAGTGCATATATTTATCAAAAAGCTCCTCTAAAGATTCATATTTTCTGGTTTTCCTGAGGTAAATGCCTGATGTTCATTCATGTTTATTTTATGCTATAACTAGGAATTAAACACGAAGAGATGATCGGTTCACTTGCAACTTGAACTGAGACAGATACAGTGATCTGTCACACCATATTTAAAAGCATCAAAACAGTGTTTTTTTTGTTGGAATTTTGTAGTAAAATGGAAAGAATTTGAAAGCTTAGACGTTTCATACGTATTCATAACTTATTGTGATTGCTCAATGGGATGCACACTATAAATGTTTAGTGGAGTACTGTTCATTAACTGAATACAGCACAGAGTAAAAGGTTCACAGATTTATCACATGAAGATCAAAAAATAGACAAATTAATACTGTAAATCCAGCACTATGATCCACACAGCTAATATTTTCCTACTGTAGTTCATCAACATTGTTTATATACTGACTAGGGATGCACCAATACCATTTTTTCAGAACTGATAAATATATTTATATATAAATGCATAATATAAATTAATAGACATGTATAGACTTGTAAATGCATAGCACAGTAATGGAGGGAGCAGCATATGATAAATAGAACAGAACAAAAAGGCTATTAATAATCTTTCATTGCGCTAAAGTATTATACAACGAAAGGCTCAATACAGAGGATTTACATTTAGCAGATGCTTTTATCCAAAGACTTACAAATGAGGACAAAGGAAGCGATCAGAATCAACAAAACTGAGCTCTTGTAGAAAGTTTCATCGATTTGACTGTTGCAACAATAACAGAAAATCAGATTTGGATCGGTCTCATCTGTCCAGAAAACGGCAGTATCGGAGCTGATACAGATACTGAGTATAGGATCGGTGGATCCCTAACACTGACTGATCAGAAAAGCACTAATCAACTTTTTCTTGGCAAAATATTTTCAGTTGAATACATTTCAGTGCGTCACTAACGATGAATTTTGCTCTTGACAATTTAGCACACACACAACATGGGGAATTTTAGCACGTATGAACACCGAAAGAAATAATGTCAGCACTTATGGTATTTAAAAGGATGTTTTGACAGCAAATGAGTACAGTTTTTAATGTTATCTATTTTAAAACAGTGTCAGGTCACTAATCTGCTGTTTTATCAGTTTTTCCATTGATCCTGCTTTAGCCTTTTTTTTGCCATGTCTATTTGTGAAACAAAAATAGATCAAATATCTGCCCATATGTGCTTGAAATGTCAGTTACTTAATATGAATCCACACAGGGCTCTCAGTAACATTAAGCCGACCTCTCCTATGGTTAACTCTTCCAGCGCCTAGAGTAATGCCAATCTGTTCCCGCTGAGAAATGTTCCCTCCTCTGACACGCTCACGCAGATGCAGGGTCTGTTCACACACAACCGGGCCAAACCAACACACGGACAAACAAACCTACAGGCCTGAGAGGTTTAATGTCTCACCGTCTCCCCTGCTAGTTTCTCCAGTTGTTGGATGTACGGGGTGATCAGAGAGTGAAGGTTCCTCAAGATCTCCTCCACCGGCAGAGCGGACAACAGAAAGCCCAGAGCCTGCATCAACCACATGCACTGACTCGTCTAGAGAGAAAGAGAGAGAGATTGAAAAGACGAACAGATTTAACAGGGTCATAACTAGACCAGATGCATGTCCAGCTTCAAGTAATGCTCTCAATGAAAGCAAAAAAGCCATGCAAAGTGACAAAAATCCAACGCTATCTCACGACCAATTCGTACGAATTTGTACGACCTCAATTTTGTACGATTTGTCTAAACCCCAGTGACGGTTAGGTTTAGGGGCGGGGTTAGGTGTAGGTCATTCGTACAAATTAATACGAATTGTGCAACTCGTAAAATACGTACGATTTGTCAAAAATCGTATGAATTTGTACGTGTGTGGTCGTACGAATTCGTACGAATAAGCCACCTCGTGAAAAAAGTACGAATTGCTGTGAGATCGGGTTGCAAAAATCACAGCAGAATAAATAATTATGCACAGCTATCTGTAGAATTAAAAAAATCACATTAAAAGCCCTTTCTATGACTTAACACAAAAAATTAATACTGTATGTTCATACACCAGTAAACGTGTAACAATGTGTTTTACACTTCAGTTTACACCGTACATCTGTAAATTTGGTATATATTGTAATATATTGGATTTAGCAGATAATCCAAAGATAATGTGTTTAAAAAGCAGCAATAAACATTGTGCTGATACTGGTAAAATCTCTATATTAAATCATGTTCTTAGTCTTTCCTTCCTGTAAAAAGGAAACCATTTATTATGGTTTATATAGCTTATTATTGACTACCAATATCCAGAAAAAAAAAATTTTATGCATAATGTGGAAATTTTAGCAAATAATAATCACATTAGTCTGACTGTCTTTTCATCATCATTTTCAACATCACATCACTTTTCATCATATGAGATCTCTCTTGAAATGATAATTCGGACTTTCCTTATAATATTTAAGATATCTAAGACTTGTTATTACCTTAAATTTATGGACTCGATTTCAGACCAATACGATTTCACTACATAAGTGTAAACTTTATATCACAAAGATGAGGTCCAGAGGTGAATTAAAAAAAATACAAATATTTTTATATATAATATATATAAATAATAAAAATAATTGTGCAATGATGTGCACTAATAAATAATGACACCATGGACACGTATTACAAAAGTAAATATGATTGTATTTTTGTTTCATTTAGATTTTAACAAAGGAAAAGTGTGTGTGTGTGTGTGTGTGTGTGTAACACCTAATCAGATGTACTATGCAAAGTGACTTAAATCTAAACGATTTAATGAACTAAATTACCACCAAATATAGCTTTATAAAATTTCCTTTGAGGAAAAAAAAGGTTTATTCCTAACACAAACTCACCTTATGGATCTGTTTAATAAGTACTTCCTGGAAAAAAAATGGAAAAAGACAAACCTTCATAAATGGAAAAACTGTATAAATTTCTGAGTATCATCATTAGTGCATGTAATACCTGTGAAACAGCGACTATATTGTTGGCATATGGGGGCAGGTCGTATTTGCACTCTCTGCAGATCTTCTTTAGTGTGGAGACGCTGGAAACAGACAGGTCTGGATTGCCCAACGCCTGCAAAACCAGCGGCAGAACGCTGCTCAACATCACCGGATGATCCGCCAACCACTCTGCCAACGCTCCTACAGAGAGACGTAATGGGTAAATATCTGGCTGGAACACAAAGCTGGGTATCTGTGTGGGAAAGTAATTTTGTAATTGTCTGGCCTGGACTCAAACGCATGAAAACAGCCCAAACTGCTTGAGATGATAAACGACAATTTAACAACACATAGAAATGAGTGTTTTTAATGATATTTGAGCACACACCGATGGTGAACATGACCGTGTCGGCCAGCTGGACGTTGTTTATGTTGATTCTAGGAATGAGACCGATGAGTCCTGGGATGACATCAGAATAGTTCACATCTATCGTTTCGGCGATGGACTGGAATCCGTACAACAGCGCTTCTGTATGCTGGAATAAAAAAAACAATTGCACCAAATCCTGTTAAAAGGCACAGGATTTGGTTGAAAAAAATCTAACAGCATTTTTTTCCTGAAAAACATTTGAAAATGCAACATATAATTTATATAGAATTTTTACATTTATATTATTATTCAAATTCAATTCATTTCAAATATGTGACCTTGGACCACAAAACCAATCTTAAGTGTCAATTTTTCGAAATTTTTTGTAAACATCATCTGAAAGCTTAATAAATAAGCTTTCCATTGATGTATGGTTTGTTAGGATTGGACAATACAACTTTTTGAAAATCTGGAATCTGAGGGTGCAAAAAAAATCTTAATACTGAGAAAATTACCTTTGAAGTTGTCCAAATGAATTCTTAGCAATGCATATTACTAATCAAAAATGGCAAAATATCTTCATGGAACATGATCTTTACTTAATATCCTACTGATTTTTGGCATAAAAGAAAAATCAATAATTTTTACCCATGCAATTTTTTTTGGGCTATTGCTAAAAATATTCCCCAGTGACTTGAGACTGGTTTGGTGCTCCAGGGTGACATATATTAATTTATATAATTAGTACATAGAATTATAATTTTTGCAGTTTGTTTTCAGTTCTCCACAATTTGGAGATTTTATGTAATTATATACAATTTTGTGATTACATCAATGTAACTGTAAAATAATTTGAATTATGTATATTTCACAGTAATATTACGCAAACAAGTATTTAAGAACATAGTAAAATAAATATATTATTTATCAGTACAACTATTCGGAATAATATTTTAATAATCTATTACAGTATTAATGAATTAACAGATTTAATAATATATTTAATAATATATTTTTAAATAATTATATAAATTAATATATTTTGAATATATAAATATTCATATTAAATATAAATAATCTGAATTAATTAATAATCTATAAATTCTTCATTTTCAAACATTTAACCAGCAAGCCTTTATTTTTGCCTAAAGACTGCAGGAAGCAATTAAAGCTCTCTTATGCTGATCTCTGTTTAAGTGTTTGAGAAGATTTTTGGTGCATGCGGCTTTTTCAAAATAATACAAAAAGACGACACAAAATCATGGCAGAAGCAGAGATGATTTTGTGTGGAAGAGCCTTTTCTGAGTTGTTCTGAGATGCTGAAAACACCAGATCATGAGCTGCTCTCATGTAGATGAATACAGTGCCACCCCTTCACTATGAAATGATTTAATGAAAACCTTTGAGACTTGATAATAGCACCAAGCCATTATTGTGATTTCGGTTTTAGCAATCATGCAGCCTTAGCTTCAAAAGTTTGCCCTTTTGCTTCAAATGTTTAATGACCCAGCAAAACCAATGATAACTGTAGACTAAATCCACTGTTCTCTGACCTGCCATGTTGTTGTTGGCTCTGTATTGGTGAGGAGTCGTCCCAGTTTGTCATACAGGTTACTGAGTAATTCAGCTCCCAGCATCTCGTAGACGTACATCAGTGTGTCAGATATATCCACCCTAAAAGAGCCAAACAGGAAGTAGAATGAACCCTTTGTATTAGTTTTTTATTAAAGATGATGGATCACCACAACACATAATTAATAAATATTTATTAACAGTGTATTATATATTAAATACTTTAATATTAAATACATATATCATTTGACTTTCTATTTAAAATATAATATTTCAATATTTAATTTTGCTCATTAATAACAAGAACAGGAGCTTTGTCTGCTGTGCCACTTCAACAAATCCAGCATGAAATTGCTGAGTGTAGTAGAAAATGTTCCAACAGGCCCATGAGAATGTGAATCACACACACACACACACACACACACACTGACCTGTAGATCCTGAACTGCTCCTTCTCGTCTGATGACCAGGATGCATACTCCTCATCCGTGGGGAACTGCGCTTTGTGCAGAAGAACGTCTACGAGCTGGAAGTACACAGGCCTGTAGACCTGCAGATAGACGGCCTGCTTCTCTGCCTCAAACGACATGATGTCATCCTGAAACACACGGACGAACATCAACAAATACACACTACACTACTGCTGAAGTAAGAGAGAATACAGGCACTGGGTCAGTATCACAAAATAAACCCTGTGTTAAGCCCCGTTCGCACCGAGAATGACAACTATAAAGATAACCACAAAGACATAGATCTAAAAATCGTTCCTAATATTAAAGAAAAGCACAGTCCACACCACAGCTATAACGATAAAATGCACAGAGAAACGATATTGTTGGAGTCATTTTCATAATTTGTATTTTTTAGATCCGTGCATGAGGTCTTAAAGGGACAGCGACCGAAATAAACCTGCTGCTGTCTGTCATCAGTGTTTATTTATACATTAAAGCAGAGCAAACCAGAGTTATTTTAAAGTTGAATAGATAATCCAGTTCCTTTGGTATTTCTGTACCAGAATATTACTGTCATTCCGACATGAAAAACAAAGCAGAGTTCATTTAAGGTTTGTATCTTATTGTATTTATTTGTGGATAGTGGTAGGTTTTTCTTAAAAAATGTATTGCTAATACTTTATTTCTTAATAGAAAAACAACATATGAAAAAAAAAATACAAATTATGAAAATGACTACTACTATATAAGTGTCCATAACCCAATAGATTCTTTCTATTCCGTACAGCGGCAAAAAATAAATAAATAAATACATAAATGAACATACACATTAAATATTCAGCTAATGCAGACTGGAAGCACGCACAAGGACACAAGCAAAGGACATTCCTGAATATTCAACACGTGACACACACTGCAGCAAACACACAGCACAGGTGTATGTATATTCAGATACAGCTCAATGTCTCTAACAGAGACTCTTCATCACTGCTGGAGATAAACACACAAACCTCCACACACAATACAGACCTTTCAGAAGATCAGTCAGCGTGTTTACTGATGCTAAAACTGTCCTACACATAACACAGCGCTTTGTGTGTGTTAAGATGTCAGCTGCTCACCTGTAGTGTGTACCAGAAGGTGAGCGTGAGAGAGCTGGTGGTCTCGTTGACGGGGTAGTGACCAGGGATGCCTGTGCAGAACATGATCATATTCACCAGAGCCAGAAAACTCTGCCAGTGCTCCACCTGCTCCAACAGAGCTCTGATGGAGAAGAGCAGAACAGACCTTCATCACACAGGATCACAATCACCAGCACTACATCATATCTGTCACTAGGGACACACAATATATTGACACCATTTCAATTTAAGCATTTAGTAGATGCATTTATCCAAAGTGAGGAACAAAAGCAAGAAGCCAACAATACTTATAAGGCCAGGTTTAGTTGACAACTAAACTAGGAAGCAAACTAGTCAAGAGGAGAAATGCAAAGGAGAAAATGGTTGAGCACAATTGATTTATTAACAACCAAAAATAAATAAATATATAAAAATTAATGCATGAATGAATGAAAAACTGATTGACAGCCAATATTATATATCTGGGAATTAAAGGACATTGAGTTATTGTTGAGTTCATTACAGTATTATTATTATTAATTATATATATATATATATATATATATATATATATATATATATATATATATATATATATATATATATTTATATATAATATAATATATAAAATAAAAAATTAAATTTAATAAAATTGTTTTACAATATATAATTTATTTATTTGTATTTAATTTTTTTATTCAGTTATAATGAAAAATGTAACTGTTGTCTTGACCTCTATGACAATCTTTGAAAATAAAACTGTTGTTAAAAAAATATATAAATTATACATTTGGGGTCTGTAAGTTTTTTTATTTTATTTTTTTAATGAATACTTTTATTCAGGAAAGATGCATTAAATTGGTCATAATGACATAATGAAAATCCCTCCTTTATCTTTTGTTGTTGACGTCAAATGTGGTGCATCTCTTTCAGTGTCACATGACAGGGAATCGGAGAGAAACATCAGGAATTGTCATTTAGTCTGACACCCACCTCCACTCTTAGTTTGAGAGTGTGACACTGAAAAATGGAGTGAGATTTGAGCAGAAAACTGCATGTAGGTGTAACATGCCTGACCAAAATCAAATCTGAGTCGGCTACTGGGACAGTGCCTTAGATATAACCCTGAGCCGAGTATCATCTGCTCACTCAGCAAGAGAACATCCACAGAGACCAGAAGCTTTCAAAGTGAAGATCTCGCCATAATTACTTCAACAGCATCCCTCCAGACACTCATGCATGCACACATCTCACACAGAGTCCAGTGAAATCAGTGTTTGTACCTTGAATGATTCTCTCCCAGAGAGACAGCGATTCGACAGATGCCATGTGATGTTTCCATGTCTCCATTCTGTACGGCATCTCGTAACTGATCCTGTAGCTGCAACACCTGCGGCACCAACTTCAGGAGAGTGTTCACATACCTGAAACACACAGACACAACCTTCAGGACTCAACACTAAACAACATTGGCATTAGCAACACATTAAGCTTTAGGAATGTGAAAGATTAATGGTGAAGATTAATTGCGGTGACATTCAAGACTGTTTAAACCCCAAACTTAGCTTTACTTCTGGCGACTGTATCTCGGCTACAAAATTCATAGAAGTTGTGAAGATGATCATGATGAACAAAGGCTTGTTGGTCACAGACTTATTTTCTGAAATTATCCAAAAGCTAATAGAAAAACTGTTGACGAGGGGAACCAGAGTGATTCTAACTTCCAAGATGGCCTTCGAAAATCTGTCATCACTGCCGTGCTCTATGTGTGATAAGCATAGTTTGAACGCACTGCAATTTGTTTTGGATAAAAGTGTCGGCCAAATGCATAATGTAGATGTCAAGAAAAATATGGTGGAAAAAGAGGGTGAAAAGTTGCTAGCACAGGTGATATCAGCTGAAAATGAAAGCCATTTCAGAGGTGGATTAAATTTTTTTATAAAAAAATTCCTGTAAAATAAGATGTAACGAATCATTAACAATAGGACCAGGAATTTTTATTTAGAGTGTAAATGGTCAATTTATCTTTTTCTTACAAAACACAGATTTTGGCTTCGCATGACATTAATTAATGTACTTCAGTGGTGTGGACTACTTGTGGTTTATGTGATGTTTTTATCAGCTGCTTGGAAGTGATGTGATGCTACATTTCTCCAAATCTGTTCTGATGAAGAAACCAACTCATCTATATCTTGTTGGCCTTGAGTGTGCGTACATTATCAAAAAATGTTAATTTTAGGTGAACTCTTCCTTTAATCTAATCAGTGCCCTTGATAAAACACACTCTTAAAGGGAAGGTTTACCCGTGCACTGATTTCACGTGATCTAGTGGTTTTCAACTTGCTTGGCTAATTTACTTCACACGTTCCCTTAATGACAAAAACACATCACACAACATTAGCTCTAAACTGCACAATGTATGGTTTCTCTTCTCTTGAAATCATCTCTCTTGCCTTCATTTGTCTACAGCTGTTACCTCATTCCCACATCAACTTCTGTCATGTTCCTCACTCCTGCTGCCACCTCAGCGTTTCTGGAACAATCTGTCCTCAAGCTCTCTCTCTCTCTCTGTCGTCTCATCCTCGTTTTGGTGTCAACAGCAGGAAGGACACACGAGTGGAAATGTTAACGAGCAACGGACAAAGAAAAAGTATGAACGGCAGCTCATTACAGGCTCATCAGGGGCTTGTCTGAGGCTCAGCACTCGACAGACACATCCGAGTGCTTCATATAACCACAAAGAGCAAAATCTCCACTGTTACACCCTTAAATACTCCTCCATTAGGCTTTACTCAGGCTTTTAACAGTGTTGTTTTTAAACACATTTGACTCAAATCAGTTTAATTTCATTTGTAGCAAACAATAAATAAAACTACTATAAAAGAACGATCTATCTATCTATCTATCTATCTATCTATCTATCTATCTATCTATCTATCTATCTCACATTGATCACACATCCATCCATCCATCCATCCCACATCTATCTATCTATCTATCCTTCATCACAAATATATCTATCTATCTATCTATCTATCTATCTATCTATCTATCTATCTATCTCACATTGATCACACATCCATCCATCCATCCATCCATCCCACATCTATCTATCTATCTATCCTTCATCACAAATCTATCTATCTATCTATCTATCTATTCATCCATCCATCCATCCCACATCTATCTATCTATCCTTCATCACAAATCTATCTATCTATCTATCTATCTATCTATCTATCTATCTATCTATCTATCTATCTATCTATTCATCCATCCATCCATCCATCCATCACACATCTATCTATCTATCTATCCATCACACATCTATCTATCTATCTATCTATCTATCTATCTATCTATCTATTAGGGATGCACGATAATATCGGCACAACATCGGTATCGGCCGATAAAAGCTTAAAATGACCATTATCGGTATCGGCCGATATGAATATTTCTGCCGATGAGCCAAACCGATATTCTCCAAGTGAATTAATTGACCTGTTTTTCAGATGTGAATGTCTGTCTACATTTGTAAAATAATAAATTTATGGTAGAATCAGTACAGAAGAGATACATGGATTTCTCTTCAGTAAAATTAAAGTTTAAATTTATCAGTATATATTTGTATATATATCGATATCGGTATCGGCCAAAATTATTTAGAAAATATCGGCATATCGAATATCGGCCAAAATCCAATATCGTGCATCCCTACTATCTATCTATCTATCTATCCTTCATCACAAATCTATCTATCTATCTATCTATCTATCTATCTATCTATCTATCTATCTATCTATCTATTCATCCATCCATCCATCCATCACACATCTATCTATCTATCTATCTATCCATCCATCACATATCTATCTATCTATCTATCTATCTATCTATCTATCTATCCTTCATCACAAATCTATCTATCTATCTATCTATTCATCCATCCATCCATCACACGTCTATCTATCTATCTATCTATCTATCTATTTATCTATTCATCCATCACACGTCTATCTATCTATCTATCTATCTATCTATCTATCCTTCATCACAAATCTATCTATCTATCTATCTATTTATCTATTCATCCATCACACATCGATCGATCGATCGATTGATCGATCTCTATCTATCTATCTATCTATCTATCTATCTATCTATCTATCTATCTATCTATCTATCTATCTATCTATCACACATCGATCTAACACACATCGATCTATCTATCTATCTATCTATCTATCTATCTATCTATCTATCACACATCGATCTATCTATCACACATCAATCTATCACACATCGATCTATCACACATCGATCTAACACACATCGATCTATCTATCTATCTATCTATCTATCTATCACACAGATCTATCTATCACACATCAATCTATCACACATCGATCTATCTATCTATCTATCGTTCACACATATCTATCTATCTATCTATCACACATTGATCACATATCTATCTATCTATCTATCGATCTATCCATCCATCCATCCATCCATCCAACTAATAATCAACAAACCTATATCAACGTGATCATAATAATAAATTCATTTGTTTACTATCACAATAAAACAAGATCAAAAGCTCATTCCCTTTCAGAGAGTACAAAATGAGATGATATTTCAGAGATTGTGATGTAATACGATAATGATAAATTATAAAGGAATCTGTATGACATACCAGGGAGATGTTTCACAGTTCGGTAGGTTTCATTTCTTATTTATTATTTTGCAGTGCTGAATCGGAGAGCTGCTGCCAAAAGCACACTTAACCACACAGAAGAATTTTAAGGGTGTCATATCATGGAAAACACGATTTTTCTCACTCTTTTCTTGAAATAAGATACTGATGTACTACAGTATGTAAACACAAGATCTGTTCCAAAACCCAGTGAGTTGGCAGAATCTGAAAGCATCGCAGGCAACAACAATGTGAAGGCTGTTCCTAACAGCAGGCAGCAACCTTATGTTGCTTTCAGAGATACTAGACTCAGTCCAAATTATAATGTAGTCTCGCATGCATCCTTCACAGGTGAAACAATCACAGGATGCACTGGGATGAAAACATCTAAGATGGACAATACAATAGGGGTGTCACGATTTCGATTTTAAATCGAAATCGATCGAAATTAAGTCACAGTCTCAAACTTCGAATTAAAAAATGGAATCGTCGATGCTGCCACGCCCCCATGTTGTATGACGGCAAATCAATGACAAAAATAACCGAGCATTCAACTGATGCTGGTGCGCGAGCTATATGGCTTCCGCACATAGACAGTAAAAGAAATGGACACAGCGACCCCATTGGAACTTTTTTAGCACTTCCGTTTCTGATGCGCAGACTCAAACGAAGCTTGACGACGTCAGCAACCTGTCTGCCAGATGTAAATCTTCTAAGTGGCTGTGCGTGCAAACTGCCATGGTTAATCTTGCAGAGACGGCGAGCTTGAGCGGGGAGTTCTTTGGCGTGAGTGAGCAGGAGTAAGTATTCTGATTAATTATTTTGTATAGTATTTTAAAATGTAACGCCAGTACGCCATATTAAGTTAATTGCCTATGAGCTTCTCCTCCTGTATGTACGGTAATGCGACAGAGAGCCGAGTGGTTATGACGCAATCGTTAGCCTATTTTTTACAAAAACTGTTTATACGGGGCCATAATGTAACATAGAAGGTAATGGAGCCCTTTATATATTGTCGTGTATCTTTAGAAATAAATAATGGACAAACAGAGTCTTTAAACGCCTCAGATGTAAAGTTATTCGCTGTCAAAATGACGCCAAAATGAATGGGAGTCAGTGGGAATGCTAACGCAAGTGAAGTTCTGCTAAAAGATGGCAGCCCCCACCCGACTTCAACTTCCGGTCGAGTTCCTTGCCCCTTGCTTCCGCCAGAGGAAAACTGAATCGGATGCGAAGAAACAGGAGCCCCCGAGCTCATTTCAAACTCTCGCGCGCCGCGCGTGACATGTACTCTGCGCGCAATACAAGCCCTCGCGCGTGCATGCTCATTCCCCACATCCTCGCGCTCTATCATCTCACCTGAGGTGAGTCACCTCTGCTCGCGCGAACAATTTTATTTTTGTCAGTCGTGGGGCGGGGCTTGCTGTTTTAGTTGTTATCTCAAATGTCATTGGTTATTCCCCTTTTCCTAAAGTCAGTATTCGATGCCTGTTAGAAAATGATTAATAATTCACTGACTTGACCCATGACTTCATCAGTGGACCAGATACATGTGAGTAATCATTTCTTTTGCTTGTTTAATTTATTTTTGTCTTTAATGTAATTTAATGCATTGTTTATAGAGTAGATCTTTTGTAGATACTTGATTAACTGGAATTCTTCTGATTGCTAGTAATTGCAGTCTTGTAATAAGAGATACACATATTTTACAGACTGTAATGATGCACACACACACACACACACACACACACACACACATACATGTGTATATATATATATAAATGAATGACAGTGAAGTGTTTAACAAGTGTTTTATCTTTAATCTTTTAAATAGATAAATCGTAATATTTGAAGGTTAGTTTAGTCATTTTTTATTGTTTTTGTTTGTTTTGTTATGAACTTGAATGTCATCTTTTGTGAAGACTGCACTTACAAAAGAGAAACTGGATGGCAGTTTATTTTAAGTTTTCAATTGACTAAAGATATAAGTTATTGTTACATTATGTTGTTAATAAAAGTTTTGAATTTGACAATGTATTGTGGTACATTGCAAACAAAGGTCAGATATTATATTGCATAAAAGTCTAGTTTGAAAAATGACAATCTGTGCTTTAAAAAATAATAAATGTAAAAATCGAAAATCGAATCGAACCGTGAGCTTAGAATCGAAAATGCAATCGAATCGAGGATTTGGAGAATCGTGACACCCCTACAATACAACATTTACTGTTTCAACGTACTAATGTCAAACTCTAAAGGAATCAATGATGAGTCAAGTCAAATCCTGCTCTACATTATTGTATTAAATATTAATTATCTTCTGCCTGGAGTTTTGACATTTCATGTCATGCAGCTTGATTTCAGCTGCAGATTTCAGTGCTAGACAAATTTCATGTTCAAACGTTTTTTAAACAGTGACAGGAGGGAAAAAATAAAGAAATAGCTAATTTTTGGCAGAACAAACCCAAACAAATACACTACCATTTAAAAGTTCAGGGTAATTGATACTTCTATTCAAAGAGGCATTAAACTGATAAAAATGTTATTTATCAATGCCACAAAAAGAAAATAATATTTATCAATTTAATGAATAATGTTCTTTCTAGTCATCAAAGTATCTTAAAAAAAACACTTTACACTTTCCACAAAAAACATGAAGCAGCACAAATGCTTTCAACACTGGTTATAATAAGAATAATGTTTTTTAAGCTTATTAGAATGAAAGCGTATTAGAAGGGAGTGATGTTGCTGAAAATTCTGCCTATCCTTCACAAAAAAAAAAAATATTTTTTTAAATAAACAAAGAAAACTTATTTTATTATCGTAAAATTATAATAATATTTTTAATATAATATTTTATTATAATACTAATTATAATATTTAATAATGTAATTTTTTGATCAAAATAATGCTACCCTAGTGAGCATTGGTACAATATATGTAATACAAAATATACGTTATATTTTACTCGTATACAAAAATAAGTGCAGCAAAAAAAAAATCCAAACTAACATATACAAAACAGGTAGTTGGGGCAACTAGTAAATTAGTCAAGCCCCTTGCCTATACGTATGACAGGGCCTCTATAAAGCTCAGCGTTTCTTTGCCGTGTGACCTTGTCCTTCCTGGTTTAATCGATCTAATGGCTGCTGAGGCTGTGTCTCTGGCGACTGTATTTATTTATGCGTTCTGGTATAAGATGCTTTTACTTGAATAGGCTCTAAATAAATAAATAATCACATCAATCACATTCAAGGTCAAGGAGGACTTTCAACACCATCAGGAAGATTCACACAGATGTCACTGCTAGTCACTGACACAAAATACATTCATTATCAAATCAGACATCACTACTGCTCTCGTGCGTGCTTTAAAACGATCCACGGCACGATTTTTATTGAATAACCATTTAAATTTCTTCATATGACTAGTCAGCTAGTCAGTGTTAAAATTAATAATCGCGGATTATATCATGCGTCATAACCACAACATGCAGGCTGAGTTTCTCATCTTTGTTTGTGTCATCTTGTCTCTCAGACTAACTAATTTGAGTTTGTTTCATCCGAGCACCTCAAACGATCTCTTGTGATATTTCGCTGTGCTTCTACAGACACAGACGCTCCCTCTCCGTGTAATTACCCTCAAACACCAGGAGACAGATGAAATGAGTTGCCTGGCAACAGGATGCATTTGGTCCAATGGCATCCTCCCGAGAGGCTTGATTGTAATGTGTTTAAACAGTGAGAGGAGGCGATGAGGGGATGGAGACGGAGGATGGCGAGAGAGGACGAGACACAGGCATGATGGAGAAAAGGACAAAGGTGAAATGAATAATGGAAATCAATGGAGAATCATTGATCTGACCTTTAAGAGCAGGTGACACACCGGCCGAACTGAATTCAAAGCACCTCACGCTGAGGTCTGGGTGTTTGAGAGTGAACTCCAGCAGATCACAATATAACAGCAACACACGTCCCGAGGGCCGAGTATGAGCCTTGGAGGAGTGAATCTAATCGCTCCTTTAAAAGGGACATTTTTTTAAATAAAGAAAACAACCCTAAACTTGCATTCAATCATTACATTGTAAAATGAAGGTGAAATAACTGAATGATGGATTAATAAATTGATACATTAATTATACTGATTAATTATTCAGCGCTGTCAACAGGAGGAATTAATTCACAGTTTAATTATGTCTGTAATTAAAATGAGCTGGAGAATTTCTTAATATTCATAACTTTCTTAAAATTCATAACTCTGTTAATATTCGGTTTAGGATGGCTTATAAAGTTATTCAGCCATGTGTAGCTTGCATTTTTTCTAATCAATTGTGATAATTTTATGATCACCAATTTCACATATATATATTTATCATTGGGGAATAGAACAAACTAAAATAGAATAGAATAGAATAAAAATTTCACATGCTTTTCTTTTGTTGTTATTCATGCAGCAAAAAAAAAAAAAAAAAGTTATTCTAGACTTCATGAGCTCCAGTAAACCAGATATTGATCAATTCACTAAATAAACAAATTAATTAATCAGTCAATTTTAGTTCCTTTGGAAGTCAAACACCTTCTTATAACATGCACTATTCCTGAGATTTTTTTTCCCAACTATCCCTGAGATTTTAAATTAATATTTCAATAATTTTACTAAGTTTATATATATATATATATATATATATATATATATATATATATATATATATATTAATTGAATTAATTAATAGCTTTTCATCAACAAAGAAACCCTAGTTTTAGAAATCCTAATCTAGAAGAAAGGCAAAGAATTCAAGCAAGCAAAAATAATGCTCACTCGGGCAGTTAAGAGAGCTTATTTGGAGTTTTCAGCTATTTAAATGAATTTTTAAAATAACTAAATCATTAAGTTAGGTATAAAACAACAGCCCCCCTGCAACTCTTCATTGCCCGTTAAAAATAAATATATTTCTATGAATCACTACTCCACACATAGAGTGAAAAAAATTGCTTCCAATCAGCCTTTCAGCAAAACCTCTCATGAAAAATCGAAATCTCCCTCTAAAGGTCACTCATCCTAAATCAGCTCCCTTGTGTGCTAAAAGTGAACTCAGCCGTAACCGTGTGCGAGAAACCTGTAGGAACTATTGAACTACAGCATCAGACTGTCTTCATCAGAGCAGAAGCGCTTTAACCTTGCACCAGCAGCTTTCCACAGTGGAGGATGTGTTCACCTCTAAAGGTTGGTCCTCAGCATCCGTTGGCTCTGGCTTTCAGTGAGGGGGGGGTGGGTACCAAACAGAGCGTAAGACATTGCTCCATCGCTCTGTCTCCATGGAAACGCCAGCCATCCTTGAAATAAATCTGCCGCCGCCAGCCCCCCCCCTCCTCCTCTGATGTGACTGTGTTTCAATTTGCCTTTGTTTCTGTCTCCCTTCCACCCCTCTCTCTCTCGCTCTCTCTCTCTCTGCATCAGTCACTTTCATCTCACCTGTGTTTGTTCTCCCTCAGACCATTTCTCTCTCTTTCTTTAACATGTCGTTCACAATTCTGCATGTACTGATGTATCTATATGAATGCAAAGCCCCTTTAACACTGCGATTCCCAAAAATACATGGTTAATGTGTCCTGGCAATTGTTCCCGGGTCGCTAGATTTTGAACTTTTACACTGCCAGTGATTACCTGGAATGTAAAGACACGTGACATCAAAATGTGTATCGTCGATCTCACGGGCTGACGATAAGACCGTTTGAAGAATGACCATATCGCCCAACACTAATGGTAGCTGAACAAATTCAGAGTTACAGGATAAGTTTTAAGTTGACAAAACCAAACCTCTCCAATCCGGCTTTGTTGGTACCATGATGCTGATCATCAACTTTCTTTGTCAATTCAGGCTTGGATCCTGAGTTTGTGGAGCGCGTGCACATGAATGTGTGACATCACTGGCAAACAGCCAATCACAAGTCTTGCAACACAAAGCATGTTTGATTTACTTCTCGCGAGAGACCCAGCAAGATTCAAAACTAAAGGTTAAAAATTTTGCTTAAGGTTAAGAGATTGAAGAATATGAAGGAGGACAAATAAAAGAAATTATCTTGCTCTATCAGTGCATTGACAAGTGAAACTTGTTAACTTAGTTTATACATTTGAAAATATACAGCGATAGAGACTCGAACATGTAAGGTCATTTTTTGTTTTTTAAATAGTGCAATACTACAACTTATTTATATTACATGATCTGTATAGATTAATATTTATTTAAAATAAACAATTTATAACTATTAAAATAAAATAACTTGTGTTTAATAGATAAATTATAATAATAATAATATGAATCACAATAATTATATAAATCATAAAATGACTCAGTAATTATTATTAAAGCCAAACTGTTTTTTTTTTTTTTTAGCATTAGTGACCTTTAATTTGTGTCACTTATAATTAATGTGTCACTTCTCTCACATCTGATTGGTCCACCTTCAGTTTGAGATCTCTAACCCAGAACAAACTAACTAACATGAAACTAACCTTGCTAGCCAGCTAATCTAGCTTTATGGTACAGGCCCCTGGTGTTTTGTACATGTTTAACCCCAACAGGTTTTGTATCATTTCATACAACTCTCTCACTTCATTGCAGTATTTAATGCTGACCTCTGTGAGTCGGGCTGTGAGATGGTGTTGACGATAGCCTCCACAGCCGTATCGAACAGCTCCGGATCCGCCAGCGCTGTGAAACTGGCCTCGACCAATCCTTCGCTCTCGTTCAGAGGAACGTCCAGGAGAACCCAGCTCGACAGACACTTGAGCACACGGGCCTTCACCAGCGGCGGAGAGTCCGGCTGCCGTAACAGCTGCTGCAGAAGCGGGTAAACGGCCGTCCACTCGCGGCCCAGAGCGCCCCGCACCTGTCCCTTACGGTACTGCGGCAGCCGGCTGGTCTGGAACTCCTCGGGGAGAACTGTAAGGAGCTCCAACAGGGCCAAACAGCGGGCACGACCGTCCACCTGACCTCCTTCCTCCTGAAACATACGCACCATCTCCGAGACGGCACCCGGCCAGGCCTCGGGCATCATGTTGAGGGCGAGGGACGCCAGCGCCACACACAGGCGGGTCAGGACGATCTTAGAGCCGGAGGCAAAGCGAGCGATCTGAGAAAACAGCTGCGTTTTGAGCGTTTCGTACTGCTCGGCGGGGATGTCGCTCCAGTAGCGGGAGATCTTGGTGTGAAGGGCGCTGGCGCCGAAGTATTGGATCTCTGGAACCTGCGGAGATGAAGGAAGAGACACAGTCTTTGATTGTCTTTCTCTTTAATAGATTCCTTGGAGAAGAAATCAGATGAGACGTACACAGCATATAAATCCCTCTTGCATCATTAGTTGGCACAGAGTTTGTGATCAGTGCTTTTCAACTGCTGCGTCACTACTAAAGGGCTGGGTGATATGGCCAAAAATAATGTGTCATTCATTCACACAGAGACACTCATGCAGATTTATTAGTGGAGTGCACTATCTCTGTTGTCACGTTCATTTCTGTTGCTGTGTGATCAGCTGAAAAATTAATCCGTATGGAGTAAAAATCTCAAACACATTTCTGGTCCTTATATTCTCATTACAGTGATGTAAAAATATTTTTAATTATCAGGTTGAGTTATAAAAACATTACTGATGTTTAAATTGAAACACATTTAAGAAAAATATCAGAAAAATATCACTTAATATCACTTATTAATATCAAATTTAAATTCCTTTTTTGGGTGTGTTTTAGGAGAAAATGCTACACAGAACACCCTGTAGGTGAGGCTTAGTTGATGCAACGATCACCGCTGCAATGCAACCGCCGACGACATCTGATACGTGTACACAAGACTGAAAGTCATTCTGAACAGGCATTCCCAACCCATTTAACTTGGACAAGGACAAGCAGAGCACTGGTGGAAAAGGAGGGGATGAGAACAGGATGTTCTTACCTTCTCTGGTCTTAGTAAAACCCAACAGAACTGCCAGGCCTGAGGAGACACTTGAGCCTGCATCAGCCATTTCTGAGCCAGGTTCTTATTCTCAATGTTGGGATCATAATAGAGTTGATGCAGGGCCTGAAAGAGACACAGAGAGCGAGAAACACAGTTTTACCCAGTGAGCATTGCACTCTGGCCATTATGGAGCACATGGATACAAGCTAATAATGCTTTATTAACCCTGGGGTTCCTGCGGGGCAGTTTAGCAGACAAGTGTATGAAAGCATGTGCAGTTAAAGTGATGCTCCAGGTATAAAAACTGCTGACGCGTGAAACTCATGACATAATTTATGCAGGTGAAGAATTTAATATGGTGGAAGGGCAAATAACACAGCTAATAATGACATACTCATTCAGCAAAAAAAATTAAGCAACGTCTGTACAGTGTTTACCATAAAAATACATTACCTATCTATCTATCTATCTATCTATCTATCTATCTATCTATCTATCTATCTATCTTATTAAAATGTATTTGATCTGAAATACTGTAAAAACAGTAATATTGTGATTTCTATTTTAATATTTTACATTTAAAATAATTAAGTAACATTTATATTTAATATTTGAATTAATATTTTAAATAGGGCTGTCAAAATTAACATTAACCCAAATTAATTTTAACAGCAATGATTTTATTAACACAGCATGCATTTTCTGTTTGACCTATGGCCTAACCCATAGAGAAATGGAGATGCACAGTGTTATCAACTTTAGTGACTTTTCAGACCCCTTTGCCAACTTTTTTTTTTTTTTTTTTTTAAATGCACCTAGCAACAAATCTTTAGGGTTTGCCCAAACCTTATTTAGTTTCTAAGACTCAAGGTCTCTCTTTCCAGCACACACACCTCTTTCTCTGCGTCTGCTCTGTTGCGCGAGCAGCTGAGAGGACCAGCGCTTCTGGTAAAACACATTTTCTGTTGCTTCTCTAATTTTACATGCAAGTATAGCCAAAATCACAGCCCAGCCATTGTCTTTATCTCATGTGTAGGCTATCTGATTTCATCAGACGATGGCTCGGTTATAAATCAGGATTTTTGTGCAGATTAACATCTTGGAAGGGAAAGCTAGTCATCTTAATAGGTCATGTTTCAGTCACTATTATATATTCTTTCAATTGTCTGACAACAGAAACAGTAAAATATATCAATGAAAACAGTTTTATTGAAAATGTATCTGCATCAAAATACAGTTTGTGTGCAAACAAATGTAATGATAAATAAAAAAAAATACTTTTTGCATGTGAGCTGCCCAGTCGTTCGGAAATGTAGACAGGCTTGTGTAAGTAAACTGCTCAGTGAAAATAAAGAGAAGTAATGGGAATCTGGTATTTCTATGTTCTTTTTTTCATGTGTCTAATAGACATGAACAAGTACTCTGAAAAACATCTATGACCTTTGAAACATGTCTAGTCTTTTAATGCTCTATGTTAATGGTTTCATTAATAATAAACATATATCATAAAGCATCCTTATTTGTCCATGCCCATGATGATTAGAGTACTAAAAACTTGAAAAGTATCACATTTAGATACATTTAGAACAGAAAAATGTGCTAATAAGTTGCAATTAATCACGAGTTAACTCGATTAATTGCAATTAAATATTTTAATTTATTGACAGCCCTCATTTTATTTTATTTAATTCCTTCAGAAATCATGTTAATATGCTGATTTGCTGCAAAAGAGAGAGGGTTATGATAGTTAACTAAAAAAAAAAAAATAGAATTAAAACCATAAAAGTCACTTAAAATAAACATTCACTGAAATTAAAATGTTAAAAATTCTAGAATATACTAAATGACAAACTAAAATAAAAAAAATAATTATTAATTTTTACAAAAAAATGAAAAAATAAATTTCAATTAAAATGAAAATTTAAACTATGACAAACTGTTTCAAAATAAATAAAAACTTTAATAGCATGCCAATTTGTATTACTATTAATGTTGAAAACAGTATTAGTGGAAATTCTGAATTGTTCTATGAATAGAAAGAGCTAAATATCAGCATGTATTTCAAATAGAAATCTTTTGTAACATCATAAATGTTTTTTACTGTGACTTTTGATCAATGTAATGCATCCTTGCTAAATAAATGTATTAATTTCATGAAAAGAAAAATCATACAGATATATTGTCATTACCCAAAATATCTATCTACATCCCAAATGTCTAAATGAGGCAGACAACAACAAAAAATGTAATCATATAAGATACAAATGAAGGAAGATCAGAGAGGAATTCGATCTGTGTGTCACAGCACATCAGAAACCCCCTGAGAAGCTGCCATCTGTCAGAGTAAACCAGGTGACACGTGTGTGTGTGTGTGTGTGTGTGTGCGGTCAGAACGCTATAGATGCTTGGAATCCTTATACTTCGGTACAAAGGAAGAACAGAATAAAGTGAATATGGTACAAATGTCTGTTTAAGCACATGGCTACACCTTTTGAAATCAGAGTTTCTATGGCAACCATCTATTCTGCACTAACTCATTCTTAAAGATCAGCGCTGGATGACTTTGCTCCACTGACATGGTTACCGCATCCGATCTTGACTATGTGTGTGTGATGACTCACTCATTCTGTAGGATCCATTTTACCCAGACGTCTATTAACCACTTGTTTAATCTGATTCTATGAGCTACGCTACAGGCATTGTCTGTATCTGGACTATCAGTATAAAGTCTGCTAAGAACCACCCACTGAGACAGGACAAGATGTTCGGGATCAAACACTAAGCAAGTAAGGACAGGTAAATCAGAAACTGGATATAAATAATATTAAAAAAACAGGTGTGACCAATAGGCATGCACAAAACTACACCTTCACAAACTGACTAGTCAAGAGTTGAACAGTCTTAGAGGAAGCCCTTAATAAAAAGACTAATTTAAGTTGTCCAGCCCCTGATCAGGTGCATATCTTAAAAGGGTGTGATTTAGATAGGATGAACTTTTTAAAGATGCATAAACAACTGAAAAACTAAACATTTTATATATATATATATATATATATATATATATATATATATATATGTTACTTAAAAAAAACATGAATAAAAAAGGAAATAAATGAAATTACAAAAGTTACAAAAATCAAACAAACAATAAAAAAATAAACATATGTAAATATAAATAATATAAATATATATGTAAATTTAAAAGTTCTTAATAAAAATATATTTTAAATACTAAAGTAATTCAATAAATAAAGTGGTAAAACTTTAACCAGTAATTTGGAAGTTAAAATGCAAAAAATAAATGCAACAGCTGTTTAAAATAAATTAAATAAACAAAAGATAAATATCTAAATAAATATGTAAATATAAAAAAACTTAATAAACATGCATATAAATGAATAATAAATATCTAAATAAATAAAATAAAAGCTAAATAAAAAAATTATATAAAAGGAAAATAAAAAAATAACATAAAAGGAAAGTTTATAAATTGCCAAATAAACCAAAAAAAAAAGAAAGTCTAATATACAATAAAGACATCTAATATATACATTTTTGATGCTATGAAGCTCACAAACATTCAAAATTCAATGACTAGCTGTTCCTCAGAAAAACAGATTTTTCAGCTTAGTATTTTGTGATCACCTTGTTTCCCGGTGGACAATTCAGAACCTGTTCACCATGACTCCCAAACACTGCGTGAAGCCAGACACTTAAGGATTTTGGGGACTGTGTTCAACAGCCCATCTGGAGTGATCAGGAACAGCTGTTCTGACATTATCAGCCATGTGTGAATTTTACATCTCAGAATTTTTGTGTTTTGAGATTCATTCCCATCAGTATTGTCAAAAGACCCAGTACTTCGGTACCAAGTCGGTACTAAAAAAATGAAAATGTCACGGTACCAGGTTTCTTTAAGTACCGGTGGTACCGAGGACCCGGTCAACCCGGTTCTTGATGCATACAGTGCTATGATTTCCGCGAAGCAGAAAACGCAGACAGAATCTCAAAATCCAGTCATGAAAATTAAACTTACATTTTAATATGGAGAGTCATGGAATTTGTCAAAGTCTGCATAAATTAATCAAATCAAATCTCCATATGAGCCAGTATCTGTAAATGTTAGGCTGCAAAAGTTGGTTGAAATATAAATCCTGCATGGTCTGCGCGTCTCTCTGTGAATGAATGAATGGTTTGTTTACTACATAGACTGAAGCGCGTTCCTCTTGCAGTCATTTCAGCATCTGCCATCTGTCTCAATGAGGACATAAATACATAAACTACATCACCAGAACTGTTCTGTGTTACTTCACAGACATTTTACTGTTTCATTTGAGTAAAATCAGTGTCAAAATAAAAGTACATTTTTACATAGAGGCACTGTGCTAGAAATTTTACTATAATTTAGAAGAATGTATGTGATACTGCTACTACTGTTGAAAAAATTAATAAAAAATTATTTTTTTTAAGAAATAAATCACACAATATTTCTTCCATGTTTTAATAGCAAATCCCCTTTGTTTACCAAAAAATAAAATGTGTTTAAATTTAATTAAAAGAATCCTTGTTTACTTGTTTTTCATAATTATATTACTTGTAGAATTTTTTTAACACAATTATAAATAAGTATAAAGAATGGCATTGGTTTTATTTTCAGTAATTTTTTTTTTTTTTTAGCATATTTTTGTGTTTTGCTTTGGTATCGGTACTGAAGACTGAAATTTTGGTACCGTGAAAACAATAATTCCCATTGAGTCAGAGATAGATAATCAGAAATGATCTGAATCCTGAGCAACAATGAGGAACAGCACCACAGAAAACGGCTCCAAAACAGTAGAAATTATCAGATTTTTTGACCTTTCAGCACTAATAGATCAGAAACGTGTGTATGAGCCTAAAGAAGCACAGCGTTTGAACAAACAGTGGTTAGAAAAACATATCAAGTCGCCACTAACAACCAAATCTCTGCACACAGCCCAAGAGATATAATTAACAAGGCCGAGCCAATCAAGACACAATAGTGGAACATGACAACACACACACACACACACTCCAGAATCCCTCTGTGAATAATCACACACATTCACATCAAAAACCTCTAAAGTCAAGCATCTCGCTGCATCTAAAAATGAACCTCTCCAGCAAATACAAGTCCTGGTTATCCACAAGCAACAAATCACTCAATCTGAATTGTTTTGTGCATAACTGACATGAGCATTTCTCATCTTTGTCAGCTTGGATATCTAACCAGGATATTTAAAATGGTTTTATTGTATTCCTCTGCAGACGGATGCGCCTGACCATCACACGGCCCAGAACAATACACAATAACACACACAACGACCTCTGTGTGTGTGTGCTGCTGAGAGAACGAGCGTGAAAGAATGGCGAGAACATTTTTTTTAATCTTCTATCTGAAACAGAGTTAAAGTAATCATCTCACCTTTTTAGGATCTCAAAGTTGAAGAGATGATTCATCCAAGTCTCTTCAGTGTCACATGATCCTTCAGGAATTATTCTGATATGCAGATATATATTTTCACTCAATTATTAAAAATGATCCTTATTATTATCAATGTTGAAAACTTTGTTTTCTTTTGGATAATTCTTTTTTTCAGGATTCTTTGATGAATAGAAAGTTTAAAAGCTTGTTTTAAATCAAAACCTTTTGTAACATTATAAATGTCTTTACTGTCACATATAATTAATTTAACATTTTGAATGTTAACTTCTGAATGACAGTAAATTAGTTTCCAAAAAAATATATGAAATTGGTTTAAACGTGTACAATGTATGTTGTACAGCAAATCAGCAAATCAGAATCATTTCTGAAGGATCGTGTGAAGATTGGAGCAATGATGCTGAATATTCAGCTTTGAGTATAGGAATAAATTACATTTTAAAATACATTCAATCAGAAAAAGGTTATTTTACATTTTAAAAAGCAGTTTTTGTGTACATAAGAGACTCATTTCAAAAACATAATAAACTGCATTTAGGTTTTTTTGTCAATTGCACTAACAATAGCACATGGCTGAAATTGATCTTAACATATTAAATTGAAGAATTAACATAAGTGCTGCTGAACACTCCCGAATGTCTTACACATGCATTACTGTAAACACAAACTGAGGGACGATTTGAAATTATTTTCAGCAGCAATCGAGTGCATTACATTAAAATGAAATTACTGATACATTACTGACACACCATGTTTGCGGTTAACAAGATCAAAAGCTATTATAATAATACTAATAATAATAATAATGAGTGTGTCACATGAGCAGGCCAAAGTGTTTGGGATAAAGATGAGAAACCCTCCGGCCGGCAGAGATGAGACGGGCGGGACACCACCCTCTCTCCGCTCCTCATCCTCACGGATGCCTCAATATCACTCTCTTTACTCTAATCCAATCTAACATTGAACACCAGTTTCAAATCTGTAACCTGATCATGGGAGATCAGCTGCATTACAATCATACACAGATAAAATTACCCTCAAAAATAGACAGATCCATAAAAGTAACAGACATTGGGCAGAAAATAAAGCAGTCGAAAACAGAGAGATAATAAAGAGAGAACAACTAAAACATGACAAATTTGTAATGATCCTAAAGCAACTACATGGTCAATCTCACTGAAGCGGCCATGAAGACCACAGACAAATTTTACCACTGCTTTAAAAAGAGTCATGAGAAATGATATGCTGTTTTTTAGGACTATTAAATTATATTTTGTGCCTTGGGACACTGTTTTCATGACAATTAAGCACATTTAACCCCATAACCTCTTTTATACAGATAATTTATCATGGCAGAACTGCTTTGATTTATACTGGTTTAAAAAATACAGATTAATTACAGCAAAAAGAATCTAATAAATTAGGTTATATTTTAACAAAATAATGGACTTAAAATAGTATATACGTGTATATAATTAATAAACAACAAAAAATATTCTCAACTTACAACAACAATATTTGCATGTTTTGTCAAAGAGTAAATGAACATTAAATAACATTATTTAATAAATATGTACATATTTACCTTTTCCACGTTTTCCACGGTGAAGTCTGTGGCTGTGTCCGGATCCATCGCTGTTTTTACTGTAACACACACCTCCTGTCGCTCTCTTGACCACAATCTAGCGCCTAACGACTTTTAGTAATACTGCTGACTAATATAATTTTAATAATAACCGCTGATTAATCTCTGAGGTGAATTTTGAATCGGCCCGGCGCGCGATCAGGCCGGTGCGCGCGAGCTCATGTCTCTCGATTTCATATTTCACTCATGATATATACACCTTTCGTATCTCAGATGACCGATAAATATGACCATATGCCACAAATAAGTGTCCGCGGGTCTCGGTGATCCGGTGTGTATATGTCCTCCGTCTCCGGTTCTTGTCGGTCTGACGATGAATCGATGAATCGATGATTCGACACGCGCTGCGCGTGCCCAACCCTCTGCCTTCACGAAAAACAGAAAAAAATATTTCCAGTTAAAATATGTTTCAGTATTATTATTATATATGTATGTGTTAAAAAACATGAATACTTAAATGGTGAATTTGCTCTGTTGATTGACTGCGTTTATGTGACTTTTCCTTTTATCAAATTAATTGGCTGTCTGTTTCATTAGAGCTCGGGTCTGATTTCTGATATTAAGGGTTTCACCCGTTTTAAAACTGCAAAATCGTGCTGATTTCATGTGAAAGTTGATCACATGACTTTAATGTGCGTTATTTTTAATCAGGCTAAATTTGAATGGCCCCTGCAAGCGATCCTTCGCGCTGCACTATGGGTAATGTCGTTTTCTTCTTTTTTTTCTGAAATAACGGTTGTTCATATGCGGCGTCACAGCGACTCTTGGTGGTACTTTTGAAAATTTGCATGGATTTTGGCTCCAGTAAGTCTATTTTATGCATGTGATATATATATATATATATATATATATATATATATATATATATATATATATATATATATATATATATATATATATGTAACAAAACATAAAGAAAACATAATTGTTTGTTGTCTTAAAGTAAATTTAGAAATGTATATTTTTTGCATAATATGTGTTTTACACACACTAATCCAAAGCACATGCATTGCATCTATGAACTTTGTACAAAAATTAATTAATTAATTAAATAAATAAGAAAAATCAACACAATCCAGCTGTGGCCCCGCCCACCGCGTCGAAGGGAGCGCGCAGGGATCTCAACTCTTTGGGTCCGCTGTGAATGAACTCTTCCAGACACTTTTGATCATCCACGCTGTTAAAAACACACTGGCATCTAACTTCATCTCCGTCCGTCGATCCAGAGGCGTTTGTTAAACACACATGGACTGTTGTGTCGGTTTTTACGCCTGAAGAAAGAAAGAACGATAGGACTATTTTAGCTTTATTTTAGGCTGAAGTTAGTTGACATCTTTTGTCATATGAAGGATATGGGCAGATGTGGAAATGTTGCGTTTTGTGCGATGGTGCTCTTCTACTGTTCTCTCATTACAGGTAAAAATCTATCTATCTATCTATCTATCTATCAATCTATCTATCTATCTATCTATCTATCTATCTATCTATCTATCTATCTATCTATCTATCTATCTATCTATCTATCTATCGTGAAGTCAAACAGAATTAGACCTAAGAGCCCTTTTGAAATGTATTTGTCAGGTTTTATGACACTATTAGTTTGTTTCTGCTGCCACGCGTATCCTGCGCAGTCAAACAATGGCTGTGTCTCAAAACCTAGCGAACTAACTACCTAGGCACCATATTTATGACTTAAGAAATTATGTTTAGGAGTACAGATTCGTCTTTCAGGACTTTATGGATGCCCAAAAACTGCTTAATGTACTGAGGATACTCGAAAATGCTTTCTAGGTAGGGAGCTCACTATGTTTCGAGACACAGCCTTCCTTGTTATGTATCTTGCGGTGAAAAGCCACTATTCTCATGCAGAACTCCAACCAGAGCCTAAAAGTGGATACTGGAGAAGACTAATCGTATAAACACAAACATAAGCTTGTTTTTCATTTATAAGTGTTGTAATAGACGTTTGCATTTTATATGAAACAGGTTAAGATTTTGCAGCCTACTTATATTCAGATTTGTGTTTAAAACTGTAAAAGATTACATTGTGAGCAGCTCACTAATATTCAGTTCTGATTTAAAGAACATGCATGAAACATATATACACACACGTTTATGCTCATATAAGGGTGAAAATGCAAGAAATTCATCTCTGTGTCCCAGCAGCACTGGCACAGAGAGCATAATGGGAATGCTTTCAAACCACACTTACTGTCTCTCGATCCCAGAATGCTTTCATTTCTGAGCCAGTGTTTGTAATTAGGAGTCATGCAGTGGTGTATTTTTACCATATTTAAATTTGATTTTATTCTGCAAGGCCTGCTTTTGTGAAGTTAAGAACGGGCTGTACAGCCCTCTGAATTTGACTGAGCGAGAGCAAGATTGCTCAGGACACAATCATGTGGTATTTTTAGAGCATTTCTGTTGCTTGTCATCTTTGCATTCTGACGTCCTGTTCCTCTCACTTTCATCTGGGGAGTTTTTTAACGCTCCTATTTTTACATCTCGTACAAAAGCACTTTGAAAAACCCTGTTTACTTTTAATACTTGCATGCTCTTATCTTGCACAATTCACAGTGCACTATATTCCAAAAAGAAAAAATAGTTTTGCTGCTTTTCTAATATATTTCCAGTTAACCCTTTAATTTAATGCATTAAATGATTTAATAATTTTTTTTTATAATAATTACTTCCGGGTAAATTTCGCAGAAAATTAGAAAAAAATGGAAACAACACATTTGATTAAACATTAAATTTTATATCTTGTAAAATGTACTCCAATAACCTTCAAAATATATATATATTTTTAGTGTACCCGCAGTTATGAGCTCCACAGACACAGTTTCATATCAAGCAAAAGCTTTGCATAAAGATGAGATTTGCAGATAGATGAGAGGTGAGAAAACCTGCGAGAAGATGTGAAAAACATGGTGAGAAACATACTGGGTGAAAATCACTAGTGGTGTTTGCCACAAAGTCAAGTATCATTATAAGCTGTAAAAAAAAAAAAAAAAAAAGATTTTATGATGTCTTAATAAAACTAAGTATGTTTTTACATTGAAGTGAAACTGCTTTCACCCTCAAATATTTTTCAGTGTACACCAATTTATTAATCCAATCTAACAAGAGATTAAGTTGCTATTTTGGGAGTTTATTTCAATGCATCAGATTGTTGCATCTAAGTCACATTTTTAAAGGAATCTTCCTGTGCAGCATTTCTGGCGTTATGTCCATTACTGCTGGAAATCATTTTTACATTTGCATCTAAATTAAGACACACATTTTAAGTGAGAGGACACAAGGAAACAAAGTGAACATTACAAGACTAAAACATTTCATTACATCCAGTAAGTCCAAAGCTACAAGCATGTAATCATGGTAAATGATGCATGACTTAAGGATCCAAACAGGAACTACGTCAGTGAAGAATAACTGGAAGCTGGTAATGATTTAGATGATATTATGGCTCAAATAAAAAAATTTTTTTCTAAGAATGAATTCAAGCACTTTAAGAATAAACATTCTTATAAAACATCAACTGGCTGTGTTTGCTTCCATTAGAAGCGTCTCAGCAATTTACATTTTTTGTAAATGCTGAGTACTTCAGCATTAATGGACATAATGTAGAATTTAAAGGAACAGTTCTCCCACAAATAAAAATACATATGCTCACTCTCAGGCCATCTAAGATGTAGCTGTGTTTCTTCACCTAAAAAGATTTGAAACAATTGTAGCATTAAATTGCTTGCTCACCAATGGATCCTCTGCAGTGAATGGGTGCCGTCAGAATGAGTCCCATTACTTGTGGATGATTGTGATGTTTTTATCATCAGTTTAGACTCTTATTCTGACAGCACCCATTCACTGCAGGGGAAGGGATTTAATGCTGAATAACTCCAAATCCGTTCCCATGAAGAAACTGTTTTGGATTGCCTGAGTGTGAGCAAATTTCTAATTTTGGGTGAACTACTCTTTTAACTTTTATTGAACTAGTAAATGTTCCTTTAAAGAGGTCTGATTTTAATAAAATGAAGTCTTGTGTAATGCTGCGCAGTCCTCTTATATAATGACACACACAGGAAGAAGTGTGTCTTGAGGCAAATAAACAGACTAACTGAGAGGACAGAGAGAGAGAGAGAGAGAGAGAGAGAGAGAGGAGAAATAGCACAAAGGTTGGGTGAAAATCTGAGTATTAGTGAGTATGAAAAGCCCAAAGACTGAGACATGTCTTCATGAAGAATCGTTATATATCTGTTCTGTTCATTAATGCTCAGACCATTTTCATGCTCGAACTGATGTTTCTTTCCCAAGAACTGCAAACTGCTGAATCAGGCAATGAATCAGCCTCCCAAAATACCCTCCGGACTGGTATTTTCCCCATGTGTGCGGGTTTGCTGGGGTTTGTGACATGCAGCGGCAGTAGCTCAGAACAGGGCCGTTATTGAGGAGCGCAGCCAAAAGAACTCTTGTGAAGTGGCAGGGTGTGGTGCGCAAAACCCTCAACAAACCTCCCTAAGGATTCTGGGTAACGACCCACAAACACAAGAGCAGGAGAGAGATTAGGCATCCTATAATAGCTCGATACTTCAGGAAGTCTCTTGAGTTAGATCATAATTGCCAACATCATATGATAAAGTGAATGTGTCCATAACAATGCTCTGGCAACTATTGATAACATGCTAGCATTGCTCACATAACTTACAAAACTTACTGTACACTACACTGTGAAATCAGATTTGTAATGAAAGTAGCATTTTTATGAAGTAGCATATATTATTATAAATTATATACTATTATACAATTGTTTCATAATTTGATTGACCTTTTTATATTTTCATTTTCATTTTAGTTTACGTTTTTAGAATAATTTCAATGTGCATTTGTCATTTTTATTAGTTTTTCCCTATCTTTCGATTTATTTATTAAAAATTTTTTTTTGTAAACTGAGCACTTCAAATTAAACTTCTAAGTTTTTTATGTAGGGTATTATATTATTTTATTCCAATATCCACCTGATCAATTTGGTTAAACAAAGCTGCTAATTATGGGGAATATAAATCAAAACACATCTGTATAAAAGAGACAGAGAGAGACTTTCAGGAAAATTAACTTGAAGACCAGAACTCTATCAGAAGAGGAAAACAGAATGAAAACTGATAAGAAATGCATCTGTTAACAGAAGACAGACTAATACAGACATTGAGCAAATATTTAGGACAAAGCCAAGCCTTTCAAACCTTTGAAATATCCTCTTCCTTAGTGTACTGTAATGTGGGCATTTAGAAAAGAAACCAAATAATGATAATGTGTATAATTGTTACTCTTTTCAGCATTAATATTACAAAGAAATGTTTTGTGAGCAGCAAATCAGCACATCAGAATGATTTCTGAAAGATCATGTGATACTGAAGACTGGAGGAATAATAATGAAAATTCAGCTTCGCATCACAAAAAATAAATCACTTTTTACAATTTATTCAAATAGAAAACAGTTATTTTACATTGTAATAATATTTCACAGTATTACTGTTTTTACTGTATTTTTTAATCAAATAATTGCAGCCTTGGTGAGGATAAAAGTCGTCTTTTTAAAAACATTTAAAAAATGCACCAACCCCAGACTCCTCAGTTCTCTTCTTCAGTGCAAGCCAAGTTCTTTTCTCAAATCATGTGATTTGAAATATTGTTCATATCTGTAACACAAACCAAACGAAAACTGCACAAATAATAACAGGTTTCTTCAACACATCTATTATTTGTCAGACAAACAGTAACACATGCCAATGTTTCTTAATTAAATGACTGAATTAATTATTAACACTTCTCTTGTTTCATCACATATAACTGACGACAGCACAGAGCTCCGTTTAAACATCCTCTGTTGGACCCAGATTTGGCAGAGACATCCTCTCATTTTTAATTCATGATAATACACATTTTCATTCAAATATGCAGATAACTTTGAATAATTTAAGTTACAGGCCAAATGTATTCCTAGATCTGATTCATATCTGACCCTGGACCACAAAACCAGCCTTAAGTGTCAATTTTTCGAAAAGGGCCAAGATACAACTATTTGAAAATATGAGGGTGCAAAAAAATCTAAATATTGAAGAAAATCACCTTTAAATTTGTCCAAATGAATTCTTAGCAATGCATATTACTAAACAAAAAAATAATTGTTGATATATTAACGGTAGGAAATTTACTAAATCTTTATGGAACATGATCTTTACTTAATATCCTAATGATTTATGGCATAAAAGAAAAATCAACAATTTTGACCCATACAGTGTTTGTTTTCTTAAGACACATATATGATCTCTGTCCTGGTTCTCCTCTGATCTTTAGGTGATTATCTCTGCGTGTCATCTGCGGCTGACGTGTCTTCATCATCTCACAGCTCTGTGAAGAGAAGAAACGGCGTGACTGAAGTCAACATGACCTCGAGCCCTGGCAGCGATCAGACGCAGTCCTCCACTAACATCACCAACAGCACTGAGCCCACGCCGCACACAGACACAACTACAGGTACAACATTTACAGCCTTTTTCATCTGAGATTGATAGAGTCTTTACACAAGTTCCTACACTGCTTCAATGAGTGCATATGAAGAAGCACTAGTCACTGGGTTTCTGAACGAATCAGTTCTAGACATTTCTTTAACATCTTGTGCTGTGCTGAAAATTCTTTACCTAATTTGGTGTTCCCAGTCAAGAATGACTGGCCTTTTAAAACTCTCATTATGCTATAATATTACCAAATCTTGAATTCAATCTTTTTGTCAACTTGTTTTCTGTCAGTTAGCACAGGCTTTGTTTTTTGTCATGGAACTGACTGATTGGAGGCCTCGTTCATCTGAGCTCATGCACCTCAGATTCAGCAAAAAAATAAGATGCATGAGCTCTATTTTAAATAAACTTTATATATATTTTTAGTCATTTTTTAGTAATTAAAATAATGCTTAAATTCTATATAATTATATATATATATAAAATGTTGCAGAACAATTAATCGTGATTAATCACATCCAAAATAAGTTTTTATTAATGATAATATATGTGTGTGTACTGTGTATTTATTATATTATTATATATATAAATACACACACATACAGTATATATTTTGAAAATATTTACATTATTATTATTATACATAAATATATTTAATATACAAATATTACATATTTTCCTTAAATATATAAATGCATGTGTGTGTATTTATATATATACATAATAAACACACACAGTACACATTATGCAAACAAAAACCTTTATTTTGGATGCAATTAATCGTTTGAAAGCACATAAAATATGAATAAATACTATATAAATAATAATAATATAGAATAACACTCCATCTGCACATATTTTCTACTAATTTCAAACTAGAGGAATATTGAATCTACAAACATGTAGATGTCAGAACACACCAATATATATCTATAAGTCATCCTTGGCTGAAAACTCTCAAATCACATTTCTGCTGTTTCATAATCAAAACCTGAAGAAAGGAAAGATTTCAACAGGTTTAGAACAACATGAGAGTGAATTCTTCCAGAAGACACTTAACTAGCACCTGACCTGACAGAACAGATCATTTAGACAACAACCAGTGGCTCTGACCTACGACAGCAATGTGAAGTGACATAAAGAGAGACAGTGAGTAAATGCAGTGTGAGATCTGACGTGAGAGTGAGAGAGTTTGAATCCTCACACACACACACACACACGTCTCACATGCACAGACACTTATTTATTATGCATATGCACTTGATAACCAAAATGTTAAGTGAATTAAAATGTTATATTCTATATTAAATATGCATTAAATTCAGTTTTGATATATTTCATTATATTTATATATATATATATATATATATATAATAAATGCAGGTTTGGTGTGGTTTATTTTTAATCAAATAAACCACAAATTATTAGAATTGTGCAACTTTTTTTCTTGGAAGTTGCACTCAGATGTGAGCGAGCGCACACTTTGTTTTCAAACTCCCTCGTGTTTGTTTCATCTCTAGTAATGTTGGTGAACTCATCTGCCCCGGCCGAGAACGTCACAGACAGTCGAAACGTCTCTGATGTGTCACCTGTGATAAATGAGACAGCAGTCACCACGGTAAAACCTACCACACTCCCACCATCAACGACCCACGAGCCCACAAGCAGCATCCACTTCAGCACGCTCCACCCGACATCCACCACCACAGGAACCAGCGGAGCTCCAGAGTCATCGAGCGCTCGCAGCAGACGGAGATCCAGCACACAGATGACAGCAAGCAGCAGTCCTGTCCAGACCAAAGCCCACGCAGACACCCCCTCGGCTCTCAACGTCCCAGACCACGGTACGTGATCACACAGGCTAAAACAGCCTTCCTGTTCTCCAGTCACTAATACATCTAGAAAATAAAATAATATCCAAATGTTATGTTTTTACACTTAATATATTCAAACTCAAAATAACTACACACACACACACACACACACACACACACACACACAGATATATATATATATATATATATATATATATATATATATATATATATATAATAACATTAAATATATGTAATATAAAATTATATTAAATATAAACTATATTTAAATACACTTTACTTATCAGTACTTTTCTGTATGAATTCTGAATTCTTAACATTAAATATATATATATTACACCTTATATATTTACATATACTTAAATATAATGTATTTAATAAACTATATTTATCAGTAATTTCCAGTATGATTCTACACTTTAAAAAAAAAACTTGATTTTAACGGTAAATAACTGTGAAAATGCTACAGTACAAACCTGTTAAATGGTTCAAATTTACAGTGAAAAAACATAAACTGAAAAATTTGGTTTGAATTTGATGTTTCACAAAACAGATTTCAGTATTTCAATAAGTTGGTATATATGTAAAATATAATAAAATTACATGTAAAGTCCCATACAGTTTTTCACCGTATATAGTAGGGGAATTTACCGTAAACCATTTAACAGGTTGCTACTGTAGCATTTTTACAGCGTTTTACCGTTAAATTTTCACGGTGTAAATTTAAGGTAAAACTGTTGAGCCAAAAATGGTGTTACCGTATTTTTACGTTATAATTCTGTATTGTAATAATGCTGCCGCTTTTTTACCGTATATTTTACAGATTTTTTTTTACAGTATAAATTCTTAATATTAAATACTATATTACACTTAATAAATATAAAGACACTTACAAATAATGTATTAAATTATTATAAACTGTATCTATCAGTGCTTTTCAATATGAATTCCTAATGAGTTCCTAATACTAAATATATATTAAACTTACTATATTTAAAAACGCTTAAATATATTTAATAAACAATATTTATCAGTACTTTTCAATATGAATTGTTAATATTAAATACAAATACACTTACAGATAATGTATTTAATTATCATAAACTATAGTATACTTAAAGTATATACATGTTTTAGTTTTAATTTGCTATTTATCATTTCTGAATTCCTAATATTAACTATATATTACACTGAATTTGTTAAATATAATGCATTCAATAAACCATGTTTATCAGCACTTTTCATTATAAATTCTGTATTTATATTGTATTGAATTACTTTCGCTATCTTTGTTTTATTTTTCACTCATCTTGTTGCATTGCATTCTGGGATTTCCTTCTCCATGAATGATTGCAGTGATGTGAAAATGAGGTATTTTAGAAGGCAGCATAAATACGTTGCCTACATTTGGAACCATAAAAAGCAGCCTACAATTATAAAACAGAGCTCAAGCTTTATCGATTTATTCATTTTATTGTATTTTTGATTGGGGAGCACAAGATTAGGGCTGTGTAACTATGTCCTGACTGATGTTGACTGTTCGTGAGGACAAAAGCTTGACTTTTCTGCTGGAAACCTCTGCTGCTGGTTTAGGCAGAAAGCCTGTAGTGTTTCAATGTGGACATGATTTATTGCTGCGATATCAGACATCACATGATGATTATTCATTTGGTTGACGCTTTTGTGAGCAAACGCAGCTGCACACACAAACATTTACAGCGCACATCTGCATTTTTGTTTACCATAATGGCGTGCAGAACAAATCCTCATAAAGTGGATATAAATAGAGGTCAAACCGCAGAGAGGCTGATATCGGTGCGTGTAGAAAACAAGAGCATCATTATATGTGCAGAGGAACGTCTTCACACTGACACAACCGGAGAACAGATGCATCTTTGTGGATTCGCCAGGCTTTCACGTCACTGCAGAAACACTCAAGCACACAAACACACACTATTTACACATCTTCCAGAAAGTGCACTAGTGTTATTGCCTCTCTCTTTCTCTGCTTTGGTTCTTCTAGACAATAGCAAAGCGTCCGCTGACCCACTGCTGGCTGGACTGGTGTCGGCGTTCGTCATCGTCGCTGCCATCGTGTCGGTCCTCATATTCCTCAAATTCAGAAACACAAACGATGGCCCAGAGTTTCGCAGACTTCAGGATCTCCCCATGGTGAGATCACGCTTTCCACAAATCACTGAATAAAAACCACACACATACTACCTAAAACACATCGCTAAGCAATAGCCATGTGACAGATGCTGACAGGAAAAGTATCATTCTCAGAAAACCATTTAGATCGGCTTTTATGCAAATGTTCTGCTATTTTTAGATTTGAAATAAATAGGTTATTTTGCAGATGCTTCTATTTTCCCATTTTAGGCTCACACTACCAGGGCAATACAGCCATAATCAGTAGAGAGGGACTACTATGCTATCAATTAAAAAAATATATAATTCTTATGATGTTACTCCCTTAAATATATCAGAAATGAAAACTTAAGGGAGGAAAAAAAAAAAAACACAGTGCATGCATAATATTGTAATTTAAAGAAGTGGGTAATATTTCTATATAATGCACAAATTGATGCAAATGCTCTTTTTTTATATAGTTAAATTTAATTATTATTTAATGTATGCCACTTCTGATTTCCACAAATAGTACGTTTTTAACATTTAATGCCACTTCAAAATTCCAGGATGAAAAAAAGTTTAAAAGCATTTTAAAAATAAACACATACATACATATACAGTAAATAGTACAGTACAGACCAAACGTTTGGAAACTTTACTATTTTTAATGTTTTTGAAAGAAGTTTCTTCTGCTCATCAAGCTCAAAAAAATAGTAATGTTTCCAAACTTTTGGTCTGTACTGTACATGTATGATATTTAAATTTCAGAATAAAAATGTATGTGATTATTATTTTTTTGCATTCTGTATAAATCAATTTATGTTTATTACAGTGTTATTAGTTTTAAATTATTTAATTTTTTACTATGATTATTTGATATCACTCACTTAAATATGACCTAATATATAGAGTTTATAATTTATACATGTATTCGGGGGGGAAATGTGACATTTTATTTCGACACAATGGTATTTTAACAATAAAAAAAGTTACTTTTTTTAATTCTATGTAACTCACTAAAGCTTAATGGTGATAAACTAAACATTAAGTACTTACACTAAACCTGTATGTATCAGTAATTAGGCATTGATGCACATACAGTGTCGCTCACAGATGACTGTGTCGTGTGAACAGCTCAGTGACGTGTGTGTGGTGTGTGTTTGTGTGTGTGTTTCAGGACGATATGCTGGAGGACGCGCCTCTCTCCATGTACAGCTACTGAAAACCCAGATGTTCCTCAGACATCTTCAGAGAGCCTAACATCCTCTGATCAACACAACACAGACACAATTAAATTAGCTTCACAGAGGCACAAACACTCCTGTTGTTTCTGTTACAGGACTAAATGTAGCATCTTACTCTACTTTAGTTGTTAAATTCACCATGTCCGTCAGTTCCCGTTCGCTGGGTTGTTTTCTTGCACTTTAGGTTTGGGAAGGATTGTGTGCTGCGGGGATATTAGGGAGCTGTTTTTGGCTGTATGTGTTCATTTGTTTCATGCATTGCATCTCTTGCGCACCAATGTATGCTCTTCAGTGAATGGGTGCCGTCAGAATGAGAGTACAAACAGCTGATAAAAACATCACAATAATCCACACCACTCTGGTCCATCAGTTAACATCTTGAGAAGTGAAAAGATGCATGTTTGTAAGAAACAAATCCATTATTAAGATTTTTTTACATGTAAAATAAGAGTCCTCTATCTATAATAATGCTTTCTACAGTGTGAAAGTCATCTCATCTGATTAAGGAGAGAAATCTGCTCAGGCCAAGCACCGTTTATAAGATACAGATTTAAACAAATATTTTGGTGGATTCTGAGAGGACAACAGAGGATGGACTTTTTTTTCACTGGAGGAAACATTATTATATATTATGGACTCCTATTATGACCTGAAACGAGTTTAAACACTTATACAAACTGGATTTGTCTCTTAAAAACATGCAGCATTTGGCTTCTCCAGATGTTAACTTGATGGACTGGAGTAGTGTGGATTACTTCTGTATTATTGTGATGTTTTTATCTGACGGCACCTATTCACTACAGAGCATCCATTGCTGGGAACGTGATGAAATGCTGCATTTTAACAAATAAAGAAACAAACAAACCTACATCTTAGATGGCCAAAAGGTGAGTAAATTTAAAACTACTCTTTGGAGGAAATGCTCGACGTTCAGTAGTTTTCGATCATCACACAAAGTCATTTTAACCCCTCTCTGTTTACAGTAATGCACTTCTGTGGGGTACCAGAGTAAACAATAAAATGCATTTCGTTTTCAACAGTACAGCCACATGACTTGCATGGCACTAGCTATAAAAGTCTTCTAACCGTGTCTTTGTGAAGTTACATTCAGTTTTCTCACCCCTGTAAAGCTGCTAAACTCTGTAACATTTGCACGACACACACAAGGAGAGTCTTCCCTAGTAAATTCATTACTGTAAACTCATTTGTACTTGTTTTTAAAAATCTGTAGACAAAATTATACAGCTTAACCTGTAATAAATCTGAAAAATTCATTTAATGCTGTACAAACGGCACCAGTAATGATTTCCCAATGTTCATTTCTGCTTAGTTCCCAAGCATGTTTCCACCCGTGAGAAATTGCATTTTTTTTTCAGCTGCACAGACGTTCAATTCACTTCAAGTGAAAATGTGGAGTTGTTTACATCATAAGCAATGTCACCAAACAGACAAAACAACAGCGCTGAAAACACAACCGTCTCTTGGCTCATGATGGTGCAAAATTCAACTGTTTTCAACCTTGTTTTAAGAAACAAATTCATTTGCATGCACTTTTGACAAAGATGGTAAAAAACAGACCTTCAGTCAATAAACAGCCATAATTGTAATGCTTTTCTTGTGCCTAAAATGTTTTATAAAAACTGCGAAAAATAAACAAAATATAGCTATAGACTTAACATTTTAACATTTTTATTGATTGATAAAACATCAATACAGTATTTTCATCCTTGTGGTTTGTTGGCTGATGGATGTGTGTTGTTTTCTTTGTGTAATAACTTGTGGAAGTGCATTTAAAGTGTTTCTTACACACTGTTCTTTTTTAATTAATAAAAGTCTTTAAAATACACTAAATTGTCACTTTTTGAAATTTGGCTCATAACACTGGAAACGCATGTTATGAAATGCTATAGACTTATTTTAAGTGGTAAAAAGGTAACTTGTTTTTGTCAACATGAAATTAAATTGACGATTTACAGTCTTAATACATATTTCTGGTCTTACTGTGACAAACATTCTCCAAATACTGCCTGTAAATACATTTACAACATGTAAACAAGCAAAAGTCAAACAGTTTTGGACTAAATGGATGTTATGTGTTGCATGTTAATAGTGAAAACACTCTTTGCGCTATTGCAAATATGTGCAATACTTGCAAAGCCTATAAAGACTGTAATGTGTGTCAGTCATAAAATACTGCAAAAACTGTGCCCATGGTCTTGATTTAACATGAATGTATAGATCAATTATAGCAGAAATAGCACAGTCCGGGGCACTCTTTAAACCTACTTACTTGCGTCAACGCAAGACTATGGTTTCTATTTCCTTCTAATAGCAGCACACAGATTTATTGACCTTTAAGGTCAGAGGTCACTGAGACTGAGATCTGGAGGACTGTCTGAAACTCCTTCAGCATCATTGCCAAGGTTACTATCCAGCCCACTTCCAGCATCGCTGAGGTCACTTCCTGTAATGTCTGAATTTAAACGGACTCGCCGGCGCCTCCTCCTGGTTTGTGGCTCTAAATTGAACGAGAAAAAGGAGTAATTGTTAGTGCGTAAATATTTTTTTTAAATAAAACTATCCTTTTATTAGGGTTATTAATGTTAATTAAACCATTAAATATTTTATATAATATTTTAAAATACTCCTTTTTCTATAACTAATTATAATATTTTATATTAAGACTATAGAGATACTAAAATAATAATGAAAAAAAATTACTAAATTATTAAAATAATAATGAAATAGACCAAAACACGAGTATTACAAATTTAACTTAAATTAAAATGAAAACATAAAATACTAAAATTAAATTTAGTTCAAATTATTACCAAAAAACTACAATAGTATATAAATGATGCAAGTATTTGATTGTGCTTATTTCTGTTGATTTCTCCTGAGCTGAATGCTGTCAGTGGTTCTGAAGACATTAGTCATGCTCATTAACCTCAAATTATCTGTCAGTAACACAGATGAAGTCTCAAATATGAAACTCATAACCTCAAATCAATCCACATTTCATCAATCATTTCACCGTTTTCACTTCTGAAGAAAAATGCTTTACTTGGTACTCTAAATGAGGACTTACATTCTAGCTTTTATTTTTAGATTAAATTTCATTTAAAAAAAAATTATATATATGCTCACACACAGTGTATATATGTGTAATTTCTTTACATGCAGATGTATAAAAAAATTGTTTTTAGATTGTAGAGTAAAAAAGATGTGTGCATGAGATTGACTCTTCAGTGCATGTGTATCTCGTGGCAGTGTCTGGACTGCTTCTGCATGTGTCACCTGGTTCATCCAGCCATGATGCATCTAACTCATCTGAGCTGATCTCCCCCAGACTGGGGGTGGGACTGAAATCATCATCGGACCCTGACGACACACGTCTCTGGGGGCTTGTCTTCACAGTTACCACTGCAGGAGCGAGAGAAACATGAGAAGAGGATAACTGTGGAGAAATCTTCCAGGCACAGCAGCTGCTTTGATTCTAAAGCTCTCAGAGAGGCTAAACGACTAACATTAGAAACAGCTTTGAAGGGGAAAACAGAAACATGATCTGTCCCTTCAGCAGCTGTGTCTCACCTGGTTTGTGTGTTAGAGGTGCAGGTGTGGGGAGGGTTTCTCTCAGGACCAGACCTCGCACCTCGTCCTTCAGCTCAGAGACAGTGACTCTAAAACACACACACTCCTTTAGCCAAGACTATTAGAGGTTACAAACACTAAAGCCATTAAAAACCTTTTCATTACTTAATAAAATCAACACTAATTTACAGAAATTGTGCTTTTTAATTTGCATAATTTAAAGGTGTTTTTACTCATTTGCACACTGAAATGGTTGATTGCTATTAATGCAAAATCTAACAAAAAATAACTAAATAAATACTATTATTAATTATTGGTTATATATAATGGGTCACACTATGTGCAGTGTGAGCAATAAAACACAAATCTCCAGGCGCTCTCATGACAATCAGACTGAAAACCTTACTTGTAACTTTTAATAATTAATTAATAGTATAGCAAAGATACACACTAAATGATGTCACTTTTTGAAATTTGGCTCACAACATTGGAAATATGAGTGGAAACACATTATGAAATGCTACAGTTATTGAGATGAAATCAAATTTAATACACGTACTGTGACTGTTTCAACAATGCATTTTGTTCTGAAAAAACAATAATAAACATTTATGTAAACATGCTCCAAAAACTGACTTAGATTTAAAATGCACACAAACCAGAGTCTGTCCAGACATTGTGTTGCATTATCATATTCAAAACACATTTTCTGCATTATTTGAAATAATATAAACATTAGAATTATTATTTTCTTAACTAAAACAAAATACCATATTTATTATTTACCCTTAACTTACTATTTACTAAATATTTATTTGCTAAAGCAGAATTAAGTTTACTACTAAAATAACAAAAAACTAAATAAAATATTGTAACAAAATCTATACAGACACATTAAAACTAATAAAACCAAAGAGCACAGAAATCTCAAATGAATAAATATTAAATCAAATTCTAATATTTGCCAATAATAGTGCTATTTATCAGTGGTATTAAAACTAACACTGTTTTTTATCTGTTGTTTCGTTCCGCTGTGTGGACGCACTCACCTGAGGTCACGCACTTCCTGTTGCGTGTGCTGATACTGTGACACCATCCGAGCGAGATCGAAACTGTGCGTTCGGTACGAATCTGTAAAACTCTCCAACGTCTGCAGAACAAAAATATGACATGAGTGTGACGTGAACCGAAACTTGCTATATTAACTGAAACTACACCGCAAAAACATCTCCTGCAGAACAATAAATGTTATGTGAAAAGCATATTTCAGCACCATGACCTGTGTGTGTGTTTGGAGACATTAGCCAATCATAAGTGAAGTCATTTACATACAGAATGTTAAAGGTACAGTACCAGAGTTTTTATAATGTTTTTGAAGGAAGCATTTATTTAATCAAGTGTACAGTAATATTATTAAATATTATTACAATTAAAAAATAAGTGTTTTCTATTTGTATAGATTTTAAAATTAATTCCTGCAATGCAATGCTGAATTTATCAGCTTCAGAAGAACAGCATTTTATTTGAAACAGAAATGTTTTGTAATATTAGAAAATGACTTTACTGTCACTTTTGATCAGTTTAATGCATGCTGCTTTCATCCTGACCTTTTGAGCGTTAATGTGCGCGGTTTCTTTACCTTAGAGCTATGTTCATACTGTCTCCTTGTTTCTCTGGCCTCTGACCGGAGCTGGAACGTATCTTCTTCCTGCCGCACTACAGAAACACACTTTTTTTAACATTCACGAACACGGTATTAATGCAACCAGAGTCTGAATGCCTATCAATACTGCCGGCGTTGTGAATGTGAAGCCAACACAAGCACAGGCCGTATCTGAGCGAGATGTTTATTTGGGGATCGGCTGTGCATGTGTTTATTTTGACACAAAGTGCATTTGCTCTGGCAGAGAGCCCTGACTGTAAAACACAACACTGAAAGAGTCTGATTTATGTGTGTAACACTATAGTGTATGTATATCTAATACACTCAGGTGGAGAAACATGAAAAGTAACTAGTTTATAACTTACGGAGTTTGTTTTTAAGGATGTCCACCTCTCTCCTGAGCTGCTCCAGTTCTTCTCTGCGCAGTTTGGAGCTGAAACTGTGGATGGACAACAAAGTTATAAACAGTAAATATGATTCTGTGATGTGTGACACTGCTACAGTATCATACCTTATTTATGTGTCCCTGAGCAAGAGAATTAATATTTACTTAACATGATTTTTATGATGACATTGATATAAAATGTGAAAATGTGACTCTTAAGGTAATATTAAGCAACTTTTAATATGATCAGTTCTTGTCATGAGAAGCAACAATGTTGAGGTACACAATATAAATATTGCATATAAATACATTATACATCGCTAAAGAATTACCGTTTTTGCCTGTTTCCTAAAGCCACGCCTCTAAATAAAATAAAATAAAGTTAAATTAAATTAAATTAAATTAAATTAAATTAAATTAAAATTTTACATTTAAAATAGTCCTCGGTTCTTACCCTTTCTGATGATTTTTCCAAGAAATCCCTTAATATGATTTTTTTTAATATTATTATTTTATTGAGACTGAACTCCTAAACGGTTATTACCAATAACTAAAACAATTACAAATAACAATACAATTCCAGACCTTTCTTCCTGGTTTCCTAGAGTCGCGGCGCGGTTGATCTGCGCTCTCAGACTGCTCAGCTCTCGATCCATCTCTCTCTTCCACTGCTCGATCCGTCGGTCCGGTCCAGGACTCAGTGATCTCCGACCCGTGTCCTGCTCTCTCTCCTCCAGTTTATCCGAAGTCTCTTCTGCTGCTCTGGAAGACAGAGATTCTGGAGTAAATATGACCTCAGTAACAACAGAAACAGTCTATTTACTCATTTATAGGAAAGAAGTGTTAATTGGAGTAGTATAATGAAGTACATTGAAACTGATTGATGATCACCTTGTAATGTTTGTATTTGTCTTGTCTGAGCATTTCGTTCTCCTTCCAGTAATCGAAGACTCTGTGTTAAAGTCTCAATGGCCTGTGAAAATAAATAATAATTTAAAACTTGTTTGTCATTCTAGGATGATTCGTTGTTGAATTCATTTTATAATATTAAATATAAATCTCCAAAACAAAAATGTAAACCGATGCAAGTCCCTTTGATTTTCAGGATGCAGAAAACATATTGTCTCATAAAATCTAGTCACAAAAGTGGAATTTACTCAATTGGCAAATTTTGGATGAATACATTAAAAGCTGTGCAATTAATCATAAAGTAATATTTGAGGAATTTTTAAGGAATATCATGCAATGTTAACAGTAAAATTGTAATCGGTTGTGCAGCACTTTATTTGCCAATAATTAAAATGAACTGCTACATTTTCATTTGATTATATTTTTAAACATGAATTAAATATGTTAATGTTTCATGGCTTCATTTAATAACCATAGTTTTTTTTTTATAATAAAGTCATACTCATCATAAATCAAGAAAAATTAAAATAGAAAAAGTCTGAAAAAATAAAAGGGCCCTAATATTGTAAATATTTTACTAGATTATTAAATTGCTAAGGTTTTACAAATTCAACTGATTAGACATTTTTGAATAACATTTAATGAGACAATTAAAACTAAATGCAGAATAAATCAAAAATGGAAAACAGAATTTGGGTAAAAAAATATGAGGGATTTCCTTGGTCCCTAAAAAGGTACTTTTTGTCAATTTTTTTATCAATTGTTGAAAAAAATATTTAGAATGATAAGTCATTCCTTTTGATTGCTTAAATTTAATTGTAACTAATTTAGTTTATCAAGAGTGAGTGCTGCACCTTTTTCAACTGACATCAAATTTTATTTTAACCATTAACTGAGAAAAAAAAATCCTTTAAAAAAAGTTGGACATAATTTAGGAAAACATATAACATTTCAAAGGGCCCTACCGATGCATTATGTGATCCATATACACATTAATAGCACAGTATCTTGGTTGTTCAAGTCTGAATCACCAGAACTGGACATTAAGATGTGATTCGAGCAGGTGTTAGCTGTTAGTCTGACCTGACTCTGCTGCTGTAATTGTGTTTGGATGGCGGTCAGATCTGACCACTGAACCGCAGACGGCTTCAGATCAACACCAGCTGTGACCTCTCTGACCGGAAACACGTCTACAGAGAGAAACACATGACCACATGGAATCAGATCAATAAAATCAAATATGAACATTAGACGGAACAAACCCAATTCCAGAGAAGTTGGGTTGTTTTGTAAAAATGCAATGAAATCAAGAATCCGTGGTTTGTTTATTTTTATTTAACTTTTATTTAATTGGGAAAAGTACAAAGAAAAGATTTCCAAAGTTTTCACTGACCGACGTAAAATGTGTTTTAGAATTAAGAACACATTTTGATTTTGATGGCTGCAATGCATTCCGAAAAAGCTGGATCTTGGCTTATCACTTTGTGGCAAATCTCATGAGAGAAATGTCAAACTAATCAAAAAACACATTTCGCATTTGAATCTTTTTTTAGGTCTTCCACCAACTACAACACGTAACACTGTGAAAAGATTCAGGGAATCCAAAGAAATCACAGTAGATGTGGTTTGATGTGGTTGACCTTTGAATTCTCAGGTGGCATTACACAAGAAACCATCACGCTGCGGTGTTAATATAGCCACATGGGCTCAGGAGCACTTCATTTATCACAGTCTGCTGCTGCAAAATAAAAGTAAATCTAAATAGTAACAAAAAAAATTTAAATGAACAATAAAACTACTAAAAATAAAAAGTTTAAAGTGTTAATAATAATAATATTAATAACTAAAATAACACATCACAAATAGAATATGAAACCTAGTATTTTAATATTTTGTCCAAAAAAAAAAAGTTTGTAAGACTTGTACTAGCTTACAAGACTTCTTCAGGTCTGGAAGGGATTTTTTTTTTTTTACCCCTTTTATTTCCAAATTAGGAACAGAAAACAGAACATTTCCCATTTGCCAACATTTATTATCTATTCTATGCTCTATTAATGGACTTAATATCATTATTTAAAAATGAGTTTACCTTCTGTCCCTCTGTAAGATCTTCTGTGCGAAGTAAGGCGTTCCTTAAAAGACAAAATATGAATAACTGAATAAAATATTTAAACTTACTACAAAACAAGTTCAGAATAACATGCGTGAGTAAACTGATCTGTAATTTTGGGTGCACTGTCTCTTTAATTAATCTAATACATTAAGAGCGGCCTCTAGTGGCTAGTATCTGCCACATTCTGAACTTACAGTGTACAGAAAATTAATCTAACGTTAATTATTACTGATAAGAAAATAGCTCTTACTCTCATTTTTGCGACACTTCCATCAGCCTCGGAGATGATGGAGCTCAACTGTTGATCCCAGTTCATCCTGAGCGGCTGATAATCAACTTATCGATTAAAATAGGAGCCTAAACCCAGCCTGCGTTCTGAAGACACGTAAAGCCAGCGGGAATGATGACAGGTGACAGGTGAGGTTACAGCGACAGGTAAACGGACACCTGATATAATGAAGAGGAGCGTGTCAGCTTTAGGAAACAAACGACTGAAATAACGCTTCAAAACACACGCGCGATAAACTCCGTGAAACCGGTCATTTTAGAGAAACCTCACTAACACATGTCCTCTCATAAAAATGGTTATTAAAGGAGCTATTTTGTCTAAAATCCTCTATTCATGGGACCAGTGCCCATTTCAGTTTAAATCCAGGAGCCAGTATATTTTACGCCACTTCCGGAACAACAGAGAGCTTATGGGTAATGTAGTGAGCTCTCTCCTCAGGAAAGAAGGGATACAGCTCCGAACGGAAACTAATAATAAATTTAATTTTCAACCTATTAGATTGTATTTTACTAACGTCGACACCTACCCTAACCCTAAACATACCCCTAACAATAATAATAATAAAAATAACACAAAATGGCACAAAATGTAAGATAAATTCATTTTAGTTTTGGTTGGTACTATTAATATGATATTTTTAAGCATATTTTTGTTTTAGTATCTTGTGAACCACAAAAACATCCTTCCTTTCTAAAATATAAGAATAACACTTTAAATTATATTATTTTAGTCAGTTGCCAAAGCAACATTTCTCCTTTTCATTTAAACTTAATGTACTAAAATATAACAAATTAAAACTGAAATGTAAAAAAACTATATATACATTAAAAACAATGAAGCAAGACAAGAAAAAAAAAATTACTAAAACGTTAACCAAAATTAAAATAATAACAGAAAATACAATACAATATATATATATATATATATATATATATATATATATATATATATATATATATATATATATACACACACATATATATATATACATACATACATACATACATACATACATACACACACACGCACACTCACATAAACTTATAACAGTACCTCAATACTAAAATAACATTGATGTGGTAAATCTTCATGCACTTGGTTATTATAGCATGCATTTTTCAAATGATGTCATTTCTATGCAATTTATGAAGGAAAACTGAACCGAACTTTGTCATTTTTGTGCAGTTTATTGAAAACACAAATGAACACACTGGATTCTTACAGTGAGAAATTAGTGTTTTTCTAAATTTGCACAACAGAGAAAATAAAGGTGTGTTTATTTATCTTGCCATTTTCATAGAATGTAGAATTAGAATAGTACACATAATTTTCACTATTTAAAATATTTGGGCAATTTGACCCATTTCATTCCACAGTTGTATCCGAGCAGCGTTCTCCCAGTGTTCACTGTGCAAAGAAACAGACCCACCAAAGCAACCATACCGAACAACCCACGGTGGCGCTTCTTGGGCTCTAACAGGACAGAACACAACGTAGAAACACATTTCATTAGCTGTTTAGATCTATATTTATACTGTCAGTTTACTTGTCTTTAATATACACAGATCAGTACGGTGGAAGTGTAAAAAAGACTCACTTCCGGTAGAGTATCCTTGAGCGTACAGCACCCGACTGACGATCCAGATCATTCCCAACACGCTGGCCAGGCGCTGAGAAGCACAACCAACAACAAACAGTTCACTTCACAGTTTCCGTTAGCTTGCATGCATGCACATTCATAGTGCACCTCCAGGTAAGGGTTAATAAATCTTGAATCTGTACTCACGGGATGCTGAATCCCTCCCACGGATAAATGAAACAGGAATGGCGACAAGAGTTCAACGCTGTTCCACAATAATAATCAGATGTGAAAATCAATCAATGTTCAGCAAATAAATAAGGACCACAACAACAACATTCACTTTTCTACAAAATGTAAAACATTCAGTTGCAAAGAGCACTGTAATATTTATCAGTAATATAAGATTTGCTGTGAACACGCACATGTGATGCATACTACATACGTGTTCTGATGTGCTCGCTGGATACAGTTGAATATGTGACCAGTCTCTGGATCATCACTGTACATTGTCGGATACTAGAAAATAAAATAAATACTTTCTTCTTGGTTTAGGGAAAACTAAGTGGTTCTCAATCAGACATGGTGGGAGGAATAAATGCTAATGCAAACATTTAAAAGCAACTGAATGAATAATCGTGTACGGTTACGATATCAAAACGAAAAGGAAAGCTGTTTGAGAATTGTCTGAATTTTGTGGCCTTGAACTGTGAACCTAAAACTGTTGGATTATGAGTGAATGTGCAGTGATTAGTGTGTGTTAAGTTACCTGGACATTGTATTTAATCCGAGCCTTCACCACAGCATGAGACAGATGAAACATCAGGAGAAACGATGCTGCTCCGGTTAGAGCCACATAGCCGTACTCTTTGGACAAAACCACCATCTTTTAGACTGAGGAGAAAACTGAAATATCACAGAATCTGTGTGAGATGGCACCATACAGATGTGTACAGAACTAGAAAATATGTGACTGCAGAAATATCCCCATTTGATGCTGATTACACAGACAAAAATAAAATGAAAAAGTGCTTAGTCATCTCCGTCTGTGATAGTGCAGTGAACTCAAAGTGGACTTTTGTTTTTGTCAAAAGCACACAATAAGAGTAGGTCATAAGCAGCTTCAGTAAAGTAAATGTCAATTTATTTTAATAGTTGCATATGCAATCTGCATTTTTGTAAAATAAGCACAAGTGCAGGAAAGGTCAATTTGCTGCAGGCACCATTCACAACAGTGTAAAAGCAAAAGACATGCATTCATGTCATTAATCTTGCTGCTGCTTGCGTAATTTTGATTTGCTCACGTTATTCAGACACAATCATAACTTTCAATCAAGACAGTTTTTTACAGACAATTGCTGATTTTCTGTTGTTACCTGTTCTGTGCTTCTGTGCTGGTTATCTGGAGGGCGAAGGCTGGAGGACAAAGATCATGTAGTAAATGTGACACTTACAGGACGGACGGGTAAAGGGTCAAACTCCATATATATATATATATATATATATATATATATATATATATATATATATATATATATATATATATGTGTGTGTGTGTGTGTGTGTGTGTGTGATGTATTTATATTATTTAGGCATTTATAAGCTAATTCAATTAATTCTAATTCTAATTCAACATGCCAGTCTAGCTTAACATTTTCTTTTATTGATATTGTTATTTCTTACTCCTTAACCATTCACCAGGCTCTGAATGTTCTAATGCCATCTTTTAGGATATCTAGAGGCCATATAGTGTTTAACTATAGCATTTGTATAATAAGATTAGCCTATTAATCATTACCAGGCCAATATATATACTTTTATTAATCAATATAGCATTTGTTAAGAAGACACAATCTGCACATTTGGAACCAATAGCTAAAACATGCCAGAGAAAAATCTATTTCCTTAACAGATTATCTTATATTAATTATACAACAAGTTACACTAAATATCACACAATAAATAAGCCTTCACTAAAATATGCTAAATTCTAGTAAAGTTGGTCATGATTTAAAAAGATTGTAATATATAAGTGCTGGTTTAAGACAGTTTTCTCCTCTTTTCATCAGTCTTTTAAGTTTATTTGCCAACTATTCAACTTTCTCCAAAGCATTTTAAAGTGGTTGTTGCTCCAAATAATTGAGATCACATATTTGACCATAAGCATGTTTAGATGAAACTAGAAATAACGTTTAATTTATAAAGTTTTATTTTGAACTGCAAGTCAGTAACAAAATGCTAAAGCCACAGTAAATGGTGAAAGTCTTTGAGAAAGGAGACCCCGCCCCATTTTGGAGGTTCTGCCCACTTTTGGAGTTCACGCCCCATTTTGGAGATCTCCGGTCTGCAGTTATACCCACTTGGTGAATACGACTGGTCCAGAAGATTAAACTTGTAGTAGCTAACATCTCGTGATTCAATAAATCAGACATAGTGAGTCAAGTTAACAACAAACAACTGTGCATTAAGGCTTTGTAAAACTGAACAGCGTGTTTAGATTTTTTAGCATAACTTTTTTTTTTCATTTAACATAATACTCCATCGTACACCAACTACACACACATTTCTTATGTATGTCGATGAAAGACGATCGAACCAATCAGAGTATGCATGGGGCGGGGCTACACGTGCAACCCCGCCCCAGGTGCAGCCCCGCCTCGATCTGCAGGCTACAGTCAGATCGGGTGTACCTGAATCCATTTGGTCTATTGAGTTTTTACAAATTTTGGACAAAATTATTAAGTAACACCAATGCGGCCGAAAAAATACGCAAACATTATAAGCAAATACGCAAATGCTACATTGCTCAAGTTAATATCTGATATTCCAAACCAGCTTAGAAACCCCGCCGTTATGAAGGGCATCAAAAAATTAGTTTATACTCAATGTGTTCTTCCCCACGGAAATCTTTAGTAAAAGGCGAAAGATTTATACGATCTGAAGAAAAACATGAGTGTACTAGTTTAAAAAAAAAAACAGTTGTATTTACTCGAGCGACAGGAACACAGTCCACGAGAACGGTGAGAACCACACTAGGTTCAACATGTAACGCTCTTATTTGTTGTATGATTGTTACTTACAATATTCTGTACACTATAATAAAGCAAAAATCATGGTCTTTTCTTTTTGTACTTTTAAGTAAGACTTTAGAAAAAACAAATATATATATATAGGATTTAACACCTCTGGAATCTTCAAGTAGTAGTAATAACTATTAAACCGTCTTAATATATGTATATCCTATGTATACAGAAAAATTATTGACTAAAAAATCTGATGTTTAACTCTCTTAGGAAACCCCGCCATTAAGCAGGGTATCAAAAATTAGTTTATACTCATTGTGTTCCTCCCCACGGAAATCTTTAGTAAAAGGCGAAAGATTTATACGATCTGAAGAGAAACATGAGTGTACTAGCTTCGAAAGAGCAGCAGTACGTACTCGAGCGACAGGAACACAGTCCACAAGAACGGTGAGCACCACAATCTGTTCAACACCTAACCCAATTTTAGCCCTTCTTCCCTACTTGTGGGCACTTTCAACCCATCCAGTATTTTCTTTTTTTTTAAATAAGATGTTAAGTAAAAAAAATAAATAATATATAACACTCAGCGATCTCCCCTGTTGATGGTGTAGGGAACAGTGAACACTGTGCGGGGATCACATCAATCCCAACGCATTTCATGCACTATAGCTCTCTTCTAAGGAGCTGGTAATATGAATCAAGTGTGTTAACTAAAGCCGCTTTCACACTGTACGTTGGTCCTGGAAAATTGCCGAGTCGATATGTGTGTGTATGCGAACACGTCCCGGAATTGATTTCAGGATCTACCTGGAAACAGTGCTCACCCTCCGTAAAATGCGCTGCACACTAGGACTGTGTATTGCCAATAATCTGGCGATACGATACGTATCACGATACAGGGGTTGCGATACTGTATGCAAGGCGATATATTGGGATATATCTTATTTTAGGTACTCAGTACAGGTAAATGGTGAGGGTGCTGGGAAATAAATTGCTTGCAGGATCCTTTAGTTAAATGCATAATACATATAAAATGTATTTTATAAAAATACCATATATATGTACCATATATGTGCATCTACCATATATAATCTCGAATTGAGATTGCTGGGCACAGTCCAGGAAAAGGTCTGTGAGATTGATTTTGAACCTCTTTGGGATGGCAGCACAAGGGATAGTTCACTTGCAGAATGCAAACTTCTGGAGGGCACATAAGATTGAACTAGTAAGTTTAGGTATGTTAGTGCCGTGCCAGTGGTCGTCTTGGAGGCAAGCATCATGAATGTGATGTGAGCGGCTACTGGTAGCCAGTGTAACATGATGAGAAGAGGTGTAACATGAGCCTTTTTTTGTCTCATTGCAGACAAACCTCACTGCTACATTCTGGATCAGTTGCTAAGGCTTGATAGTACATGCAGGAAGGCCCTCCAGGATAGCATTATAATAGTCCAGTCTGGGAGTAATGGTTGACAAACCCAGCTGTATAGAGTAGTTGTGACTAAACGATGGGTTAGCTGGAACCATCAGCAGTTGGTTGAGTTGAAGGTGATGGTCATTCATCCAGCTAATGTCACTCAGACAGGCTGCAATGCAAGCAACTATCGTTGGGTCATCTGGTTGGACATTTATTTGTGAGGGAACAGCACCAGAAGCTGTGCTGAATTGATGTTTTGTAATTTGACGACACTTCCTCTGAAACTTTTGTTGCTTATTGCATACTGTTTCTCACACTATTCTTTAAAATGCAATAAGAAGTGTACACTGTAACAGACAGTAACTTCACACCGTTCACACCGCCGGCGTCGAGAGCGTCAAAGCGGCCGGAAGTCATTCATTTTCAATATAAGCCGGCATCGAGCAGCGGCGAGGAGCGGCACGGCGCTACTTGACCGTTGAGAGCGTCGAGGCGAGTTGAAATCATTCAACTTTATGGTAATTAGCTATGACGCGGTTGGGCAGCAACCAATCGGAACGTAGAAGTCCACCGCTTGAGAGGATTCCAGAGAAGAACGCAGCTCCGACTGCATTAGTTCCCAAGAACAATGAAGGACAGTTCGATTATTGCTGTTTCGCGTTTGCAATAATCTATGATGTGTCGCTGTTTGCTTACAGGGACATAAATAATAAATTAAAAGTGATACGTGGACCAAGGTGTCTGAGATTGTTCATTTTAAGTAAAGGATCTTAATATTTCGTCCACAACAATATTTAATGAGGTTAACTTATAACGTTACTCTCCTTGTGGTTAGTCTGCACGAGATCAACAAGTTTGTTTGCTTTGCGGCCGCTTTAAATACAAAATAAGCATTCGATCTACGTCAGAGACTACGTGTTAGTGTATTTTGTCATAGCAAAGGATCACTCCCCAATTTTATTTTTAAAGTCAATTCCCCACAGATCAACTTAAATAAGTTATATTTCTGTCATTTAACTGCTTTGCGAAGCCCCGCAGTTAAGCAGGGCATCAAAAAATTACTTTATACTCATTGTGTTCCTCCCCACGGAAATCTTTAGTAAAAGGCGAAAGATTTATACGATCTGAAGAGAAACATGAGTGTACTAACTTCGAGAGAGCAGCAGTACGTAGTCGACCGACAGGAACACACTCCACAAAAACGGTGAGCAACACAATCTGTTCAATTTTAGCCCTACTTCCCTACTTGTTGAGGGCACTTACAGGAACGCATTTCTAGGACCCTAGTTTTTTTGTGACAGCGCCACCTACCGGTTCTGAGAGCCGCAGTCCCAGGAACGCACATCCAGGATCCTGGAAATGGAAAAAACGGAAAATAGAAAAGTGCTACAAGGCAGTATTTTCACCCAGTTTTAACAACTTAAAGAGTTTTTTTTCCCAAAGGTTTATTTTACTCAAATACTACTTTACACTCATTATTTGTTGCATGATAGTTACTTACAATAATCTGTAATAAAGCAACCCATCCGGTTTTTCTTTTTGTACTTTTAAATAATATTTAGGTAAAAAAAAAAAAGAAAAAAAAAAAGAATAAACATTTACCATAGACTGTAAAAAAATATGGACGTAGTGTCCGTGACGTCACCCATAGAATCCTCAAAAGCGGTTTTGAAGCCTAAAGTGTTTATGCTAATCGCCTGAACAGTGGCTTGACAAATGTCATTAGTGAATGTCAATCTGCCTTTATAAAAGGAAGGAATATACATTTTCATTCAAGATTGATTCTTGATATGTTGGATTATAGTCATCTATTAGATAAGGAGAGTTTAATATTATTCCTTGATTTTTATAAAGCGTTCGATTCGCTTGAGCATTGCTTCATTATAGAAGTCTTAAAAAGTTTAGGTTTTGGAGATAAATTTTGTAATATAATTAAAAAATTTTATTCTGATATAAGTAGTTCGGTATCTCTGGGATCTGAAATCACTCCTAGCTTCAAGATGTCTAGAGGAATTCGCCAAGGATGTCCCATATCTCCAAAATTATTTATTTTAACTACCCAGATGCTCACTTTGGCTATTGTTAATGATTTAAATTTACAAGGCATTAAGATTTTTGATAAGGAATTTAAGATTAGTCAATTTGCAGACGATACTGCAATTTTTCTAAAAGATAAAAGCATGGTTGATATTGCATTAAAACGAATTAATACTTTTTCTGTTGCCTCAGGTTTGTCTCTCAATATTAATAAATGTGTACTGTTGCCTATACACTCTTGTCCTGAGAGCTCTATTGCCTCAATTAATGTCCAGACCGAGGTAAAATATTTGGGTTTAACAATATCTAAGAGTGTTCGTAGGATAGAGGAGATTAACATTGAGAAACGTATCGCTGAGATGAAAAAATCTCTAAGTCACTGGCTGACCAGAGACCTCACAGTATTTGGGAGAGTTATTTTATCTAAAGCTGATGGTGTGTCTAAGTTAATATATCCTTGTCACTCCTTGTTTATTTCTGACAGAAATATTAGGAAGGCCAACTCAATAATTTTTCAATTTCTGTGGAGAAATAAGACACATTATTTAAAAAGGTCCCAGATAGTTAAAGAGTATATAAATGGTGGATTAAAAGCCTTAGATTTTGAAGCCTTGATAGGCTCATTTAGAATCAAGTGGTTAAATTTTTTTTTTGCTTATTCCAACTCTATGTGGTTTCACATACCTAGGGCTATTTTTGGAAAGCTTGGTGGTATTGATTTTCTACTGAGATGTGACTTTCATATTAATAAGATTCCACTTGCACTGTCTAAATTTCATAGTCAAATACTACACTTTTGGAAAATGATTTTCACACATAACTTTACTCCACACAGTTCAGTTCTGTGGAACAATAACAATTCTTATAAATAGAAAATCATTATTTAAAGCTGATTGGTTCGACAAGGGAATTCTTTTTGTAACTGACTTGATGGATTGTAAAGGTATTCTGTTGGATTACACCAGTTTTGTTGAACGTTTTAATATAAACTGTACTCTCAGAGAGTTTCAAAGAATTTGTAAAGCTATTCCTATAGCCTTGATCCAACTAATCCAGAATACTTTGACTTACTCTGATGTCACTCCAGTATTGCCAAATCTAGTAATTGGTCATCATAATTTAGTAGATAAAAAATTCAATAATAGAATTGTTACAGATGCTTTTAAATCTAGATTGTTCTATGATTATAATAAAAACAATGTGCTTGTTAACTCTTTTTATATGAGGGAAAAAGCCTTCTCTAAATATGTGAAATGGCCAATTCCCCCTAAAGTTAAAGAGACACATTTCAAAATTTGTCATAAGATTTATCCAGTTTCCAATTTTCTTCATAAGCGATTTAAATTTGATAAGGCGGGTTGTGCCTTTTGTGATTTTACTGATGAATCTCTAGAACACTTATTTTTCACTTGCTCCATTTCATGCCGGTTCTGGAGTGATGTAAGAAACTGGCTGAATTTAAAAATGTCAAACATCCCTGTATTTAACATCAACCATATCCTGTTTTATGTTGATGGTTTAGATAATTCAATATCAGACATTGTGAATATTGTTTTCTTACTTGCTAAATATCATATTCATTGTTGTAAGTGGAAAGACTCTCGCCCCTGTTTTGAACATTTCATGAACTAATTTAAAATATTCTACTCCTCATTGAGACTACTTAAAAATGGTTGTGCCCTGAAAATTTCATCAGACATGTCAGTGTTTCTTGTATTGTAATTTTATTTATTGACTATCTTTTGCCTTAAATGTATTGTGGATCCCCTTAAGGTTTGATATAGACTGTAATTGTATTTGATGTTATACTATGCTGTTACCTCTACGTGATATTGTATTGTATTGTTTAATAAAAAAAAAAAAAAAAAAGGTTTTGAAGCCTAAAGTGTGCAGAGCGGGCCGTCGCCATCTTGGCAGCGTGTCACCGCGCGACTCTCCCGGATAATCGAAAATGGGCAGAAAGGCGGGAGCTGATTGCTGAAGCCACGCCCACCTATCGCGACGGCATTGTCAGCAGCGGCAATCCACCTGTCACTCAAGTGGCCACGCCTTTAATTATGCAGAACTTTAAGGCTTAATATAATTTAAACGGATGAGTTATAAAAAAAATTCACCCCCCTCACAGTTGTCATGAAGGGCAAAATTAGCAATATCGACCAAAATCATTTGTTGAACCAGGCTGTAAACATGTTTTTTTCTGCTGTAAAGTTGGGCATTTTAACATGGGGAGTCTATGGGACTGACTCCCTTTTGCAGCCAGCCTCAAGTGGCCAGTCGATAAATTGTAGTTTTAGTCACTTCCTTATTGGCTTCACTAGAGAGAGCGAGAGGTTGCCGCTGGACATTTACACTTTAGACGGACATAGATAAAGCTGACCAAAAGAGGGCACTGTCTTATTATTGAATAGTGACGGTCGTTCTTGAACGACTCATTAATTTTGAACGAATCTTTAATGTGACTCGGGAAGAACGAGTCGTCTCGGGAGTGATTCGTTCAGTCACGCATGCGCAAGATTCTATAGGCTGTCCTGGAATTAGTTTAGTAGTTCACCTGTTTCAGTCAATGCAGTCTGAGCCGGAAAGAAAATTGATTAGTTCATCTCATGATTCTTCGGGTTTGAGTCGTTCCTTTATCAAGTGACAAACCCATAAGCTTTGACCATAGACAAGACACTTTATTAAAACACCATAGACTGGCAACAAATCTGTGTATTCTATTAATATTATTATTTGTTTTTGTTGTCTTTATGTTTTAAGTGTACTGCTTTAATGTTTTAATGTTTGTATTGTTTCATAATAATAATAATAAAAAGACTAGCCTATATAAACAGCTTTAACCTATTGTTTGTTCTATTGTCATGTGACAGTATTTGGATAGAAAAATTAATTTACAAGTTTCGGGTGCATAGTCATTGTTACTATCATCATCATAATTATTATTTACTCTTACAGACTGCGTTTCTGGACTCTAATTGTAGCTTTTTACTTCTTACAGTTTATAAATGTATGAATTACTGTCATGATGGTTATTTTATATACACTGAATGTTGTAACAAAGGTAATAACTCCATTCTATGGTCAAAGATTATCGGTTTGTCACGTGATAAAGGAACGACTCAAACCAAAAGAATCATGAGATGAACTAATCAATTATCTTTCCGGCTCAGACTGCATTAGTTAACTCAAACCTGAGGACTTGAGGTGAGCTAATCAGAGACTGAAGAACCAAGTAAGCAATTAATTCATTTTGTCTGTTTATTATAGCATTATAGTTTTGTCTTGTTTGTAATGTGATCAACGTTTGCATATAATTACTAGTAGACGTTAGGGAAGTAACACGTAATATGTTTAATTATAGTTGATAAAATGAACGAAATTATTCGTAAAAAGATTCGATCATTTTGCTCAACGACGAGACTCAAAGATCCGATCGAGTCGGTAAAATGATCCGAACTCCATATCACTAGTATTGAATACAAAGAAAATGACTCCTACACGAACTTTAAACAGAGAGCGAGCTTGTATTTTGACAGACATTTATGACTTGTCAATTCTATTTTTAATGTTTTAATGGGAAAAGAGCAAAGTGAAATTCTTCATTGCAGAAAATCCAATTCCAGTCATGAGGTCTGTCCAACTTCAAGACCAGCTGGACTACCATCCGCTTAAACGTGAACATTCACGTATTAAATAATACGATATCTCTGATATTCAACATTATGAGGAAGCCCCGCAGTTAAACAGGGCATCAAAAAATTAGTTTATACTCATTGTGTTCCTCCCCACGGAAATCTTTAGTAAAAGGCGAAAGATTTATACGATCTGAAGAGAAACATGAGTGTACTAGCTTCGAGAGAGCAGCAGTACGTACTCGAGCGACAGGAACACACTCCACAAGAACGGTGAGCACCACAATCTGTTCAACACCTAACCCAATTTTAGCCCTACTTCCCTACTTGTTGGAGTAACCCCAGAGTGCAGTCTGGACGATGGGGCGGGGCGACACTTCGAGGCGGAGCGACACGTGTCGCCCCGCCCATATTTGTTTTCCCCGCCTTTGACATTTTCCTCCGAGCCAGCAGGGGGCAGTTTGCGTTGAAACAAACAGAACGGTGGCAACTACAGCAGCAGAGTAATAACGCTATTCCGTTGATTGCTTGAGGTGAGTAAAAGTGGTTGTGTAAATATCTTATAATATGAAATGCGATGTTCGATCATTTATTTATCCATGGTACGTTCAATTTGAATAATTATTGTTAATAATTGTTATAAATTGCTCATTTTATTGTTCTTTGTGGATTGTAACAGTACACTCTGTACATGGCTTTAGTTCATAGGTTCGATTTTACAGTGGTATGGCATCACATTTGTCAAGTTATTTGAACAGACATGCATGATTTTTGTGTGTATATTATTATTATTATTATTTTTCAGGATGACATGATCAGGAGGTGGTGGTGTTCTGTTCTCCTGGACAGCTTTACTCCGCAAATGTATGTAGCTGTTTGAATGTTGCTACATGAAACATTACTCTGTACTATATCTAGCAATATACCTACCTCTTGACATTTGTTCTTTTAGAGCTCAACCACTGAGGGGAGGAACTTCACCATTCACCATGTCTTCAGGCAGAGTCCAGCAAAGCAGGTTATTACATTCATTAAGAACTAATAATTACATATGTGTGTACATGCAGAGGTATTTTAGTTATTACAGCTACATAGTTGTTCAGATGTGAAATTGGTATTATGTACAAGTACTATATTGGTCAATACTGTGGATTATTTAATATATAACTATCAGTTAACATCAGCATCAAAGACATTTAAAAACATTTCAGATTAATTCATTTTCAGACAGCAGCAAGTTTTTTAAATAACTTCTGTTTGCGATCTAATGTGGATTTTGTTCACCATATAAGATAGAAATATTTATATTCAATGTAAAAGATCTTCATGTGGATCATGCATACAAATATATACAAATATCTCACTGGATTATTACAATTAATGGCAAAATGAATGTGTGGAAATGTAAACTAATATATCCTACTGACACACAACAGCAAACAATATAAATAATTGGCTTAAAACAGTTTTTCTTTTCAATGTGAAAATACTAACACTAATACTTCTGCACAGTACTGTATATATTAACATTTTATTAGTGTTATTATAAAAGAATGAGTATGCAGTTGTGACAACAATCTATAGAGTTTTTAATGAGAGTTTGTTTAAAGCAAGGTTGTCTGTATTCAGTGTTTATATAATGTTTAATAACTTTTATATACATATATAAATAAACCTATGTATGTTTTTGATTCAACAGCTTCCACTGGAAATCCTCAGGGAAGTTATTTTGTCGGCGGGTGACTCTGCATATTTGACACTTTCTCTGGTTTGCAGATGGTTTAGGGTTGTACTCCGAAGTTTTTCGGAAAGCGGCACAGTTTGCCTGGCTAGAGAGTAAGATTTCCCCGTTTAATGCTCATTCTCCAATTTAATTTTGTAGTAGAAGGCTGTTAAACTTTTTTTGTATTATTATTATTATCTTTCATGTATTTTGTCTTTACACTATAAGTTGTGGCCAACTGGAAGAATTGTCCTCCTGTCTACCGGAACGAGTTCAGACGGATGTACAGCATCAGGGAATGCTTGCAGTGCAGAGCCCTTTTCAAGTTTAACCCACCAGGGTACAGGGAAGAGACCGGCGTGGTGATCTTCTGGGCTTTTGTTTACACAGGATTTTGTTCCAAGGACTGTTTTTTTTTTTTTTTGCGGCATGAAACAGATTTGTGTCTTAAGTTCATTGAAGGGAAATAACTGGTTTTGATTATTAATTGATGTAATTTAAAGTTAAACTTTGCACTGTATAATGTTTTAATAAAAAAGCTATGGAAAACACGTGCATGACAACAGGTTTCAGTCATTTACATCAGTCTATCATTCTTTAAGGTTTCTCATATTTGATGATAACATGATTTGCTATGCATTGCTCATAATGGATTCTTAGTTTAGTTGTGACAGGATTGTGAGGATTAATGAGGTTTTCAGTAGTGCAGTTCAGAAAACAAATAACAGAAAGTAACAAGTGTTTTTGGGCAAGTTCTTTAGAACCTGTATAGTTCCTTCCTTGCAAAAAGTAACGATGGATTTATTGTAGTAAAAATATTTGTTGGCACATTAATTACTGTGAGCTGTAATTATAAAAACACCATAGTTTTACTATAGTTACTGTAGCAGAACCATAGTTTGTAGTTTACCAACCATACTGTAGCAGTAAATTTTCGTAGGGGCCAAGGGAATGTTCAGAATATTATTGGTGACGTTCAGAGACTGGTGACAATTTGTTACACACACACACACACACATATATGTATGTATATATTATTTGAATATATAAATCAAGGTACTCCATGACTATCTACATAACCATACTTCGCATAATATTGCCCTGTCATTTTCAAACCAGCGAGTAATGCCGAGGTAGCGTCTACACTACAGCCATTGAGGGAGTAGACCATTTATTTTTATTCTGTTCGTCGTAATCCAAAACTCTTTGTATTTATACGGGATGTTATGGAAATGCAACAATAAATGCAAAAACACATGTATATTCACTTTTTAATTTATATTAAAAGTTTATTCATCTTAGTGTCTACTTCCGCATTCCAATCCTGCTAATAGCGTCATAATTCTCTATACCAATAAGCTGTAAAATCGTCACTCATCTGTACACCAATAAGCTCATCTTAATCATAAACCAATAACCGCTGAGGTGGGCGGGGCGACACGTGTCGCTCCGCCCCAACGTGTCGCCCCGCCCCATCGTCCAGACTGCACTCTGGGATACTTGACTTGTTGAGGGCACTTACAGGAACGCATTTCTAGGACCCTAGTTTTTTTTTGTGACAGCGCCACCTACCGGTTCTGAGAGCCGCAGTCCCAGGAACGCACATCCAGGATCCTGGAAATGGAAAAAATGGAAAATAGAAAAGTGCTACAAGGCAGTATTTTTACCCAGTTTTAACAACTTAAAGATTTTTATAGTTGTTTTTCCCAAAGGTTTATTTTACTCAAATACTACTTTCTTTATTGCAATTAAACCTGGTTCCTAGGAATGTTGAGTAATTATTGGGTCTAAGTGTCATAATCTAATAACTCAATATAATAAACAAGGAATATCAGTAACTAGTTTATTTTCAAGTACAGAGGGAACACACAAGGATGTCTCTGGGGTAGATTTAAGATATGTAAATCTTAATTAATTTTATAAAATAATATATTACAACAGTTGAACTTGAACACACAAAAACAAATTAGTTCATGACATGAACAACATAGAAACACAATGTCTTCACCGACTCCTAAGAGAGAGAAGTGAACGAAATGAGGAACATTTAGTTGAACATGTTCTACTCTCTAATTTTAGATTTCATATTTAAAAGATCTCAGTGACCACAGTGCGCACACACAAATATACAATACAAAATAATTATAAAAATATTCATACCAATTAATGTTCATAACACTGTTATTGCATGCTGTTAAAAGATTTGGAAACTTTTATTTGTATGTTGTGGGAACAAAGGTTCTTGAAACATTTATGTCAATAAAGCCCATCTGAACTGAGATAAAATAATAATATAGATGCAAAAAATCTGAATAGAAATAACAAATTATTGACATGACTTTTCCTGACCTTTAAAAATATTAAAGTGCACATTGTGATGTTTGCAGCAGCACTACCTGCCACCTGGATGCTCTCAACTCTTTTCTCAGTTGTTTTTTATCACCCTATTACATTCTTCCACTTCACTGAAATATTAAAAGAAGAATAAATCACTGCTGGGTTAACAGAAAAAGTGTTATCGCCATAAGCATAAAAATCCCAGTCATCTCCACAGATCTGGCAATAAAAGGTAATATTAGTGATACATAAAACATCAGCTGATGTGCTCTTTATCGCGTCTTGTATATGAAAAGCAGATTATGGGCAATCATATTTCATTGAAATATTTAATTATGCAATATATTATTCAGCAAAGTATCATGTCCAGTCTTCTCAGTTCAGCGACCAGGATCAATTTTCTGACCAAGATCTCTACACAATAAAAAAAATACAAATAATTTCTGACAATTAAAATATCATATGTGTCAATCAACATTATAAAACCATGTCAAAAAGAAGAGATGTACTCATGACAGTTAAAACATTACGATTATTTTAACTTAATTAAAATGTTAAAACAAGGAGTAATCAACCTGAAATGCATCGCAATTGTTTTTAATGTTGAACAAATAAGAATTGATTCACATTTGCTCCTCACACTCTGATTGTCATCCATCTTCGCTGGTCCTCTAATGCAGTAGGTGGCGTTGTCACTAGAAATGCAGCCTCCGGTTTTGCAGGCAGATGCTACTCAGCTACTACCCCTTTACTACACCATCTCATTATTGAATACAAACGCTGTGTCCAAATTCAGGGTCTACATCCTTCGGAGGACGCATTTGAAGGATGTTACGTCACAGCGCCGCGACGAAGGCTGTCCAAATTCGTAGGATCCTTCAAATGCGGCCCACAAATGCGTCCTCCTTTTCCCCGAATTCGAAGGATGGGTGTGGTGGATCCTTTCGCGTCCTACCTATCCCATAATTCTTTTCGGCAGGACGAAGCGAGCAGTAGCGGAGTGGGGGAGGAGTATTATTTTCGATGTTTTTTAAAAACTGGCTTTTCAAAAATATATGTTTTCAGTGGTTTTCTAGTTAGGCATTTTGTTTTAGCGTTAAGCATTTTTTTTTACATGTGTACGTGTATATGTAAAAAAAAAAAAAAAAAAAAAAAAACGATTACTTTTGTAAACTAGCTTCTTCCTTACTGCCTGTGTGAATATCCCCTTACACACAGCTTATTTGTTAGTGATTGAAGCTGTTTTAACGCTTCTAAGGACGAAAGAGCAGACAGAAGTGTTTATAAAGCTCTGGGGAGAGAACGATGAGCTCTTCACCGGCGTCTTGCTTGGCGCTGTCACGGTTGCTAGGCGACAGGATATGAGCAACGGTTAAGGGAGGGAACTGAAAGAAGGGTAGGCTGTCCAAATTCACAAACACCGACTTCCGGTTTTTGCGGTCGTCGGAGGACCCATCCTCCTTCAACCGGGTAGGAAGGATCCTAAGGAGGATGCAGACCCTGAATTTGGACACAGCTAAAGACAATGTTCTCTTCTGAACTCTAAACTGAACGTGAGCTCGTATCTGGACAGACATTCTATAAATTTATTGTCTTTGTTTAGAAGAAAAAAAACATAATGCAACAATATGGAATATTGACTTTTGACTTATAGTAATTCCAGCTACCTACGTTCTGTATCAATGAAACAACAAACTTCCAAAATGAACATTCCCTAAGAAGCACATCTAGTTTTTAACATGTATGAACCACCCCGCCATTACAGCAGAGTATCAAAAAATTAGTTTATACTCATTGTGTTCCTCCCCACGGAAATCTTTAGTAAAAGGCGAAAGATTTATACGAACTGAAGAGAAACATAAGTGTACTAGTTTTGTGAAAGAGCAGCAGTACGTACTCGATCGACAGGAACACAGTCCACAAGAACGGTGAGCACCACAATCTGTTCAATATTTAACACTCATTATTTGTTGTATGATAGTAACTTACAATAATCTGTAATGAAGCAACCCATCCAGTTTTTCTTAATGTACTTTTAAATAATATTTAGGAAAAAAAAAAGAATAAAAATGTACACTTTTAGACGGACATAAATGTAGCTGACCAAAAGAGGGCACTGTCATATTATTGAATAGTGACGGTCGTTCTTGAACGACTCATTCATTTTGAACGAATCTTTAATGTGACTCGGGAAAAACAAATCGTTTGGTTAATTAATAATCAAACTCCGGTCATGGTGTCCACATTCAAAATCAACCGAACTACTATTCGTTTAGACATGAAAAAAAGTCCTTTAAAATATAGAGATATTTCTGATATTCAACATTGTAAGGAAGCCCCGCAATAAAGCAGGGCATCAAAAAATTAGTTTATACTCATTGTGTTCCTCCCCACGGAAATCTTTAGTAAAAGGCGAAAGATTTATACGATCTGAAGAGAAACATGAGTGTACTAGCTTTAAGAGAGCTTCAGTACGTACTCGAGCGACAGGAGCACACTCCACAAGAACGGTGAGGACATGACTGACATCAGTACTACAATATATTACAAAAAAACAACGTGTAATAACGTTAAATGATTATGTCATTTAAACGGCATAGCAAATTAGATTGTATGCGTTTATAAAATTAAAAACACGTTGATTTTTAACCGCACCCCATTGCATTGTGGGTAAGAGAGCTTACTTCCGGATTCGTCATCACGCTCAAGGAATCAGCTACCCTGCGTCTCAGTGTTCATAGTATCCATCCGAAATAGTATGTGAGATTAGAATAGGTGTTTCCTTAAACGTGGTATGCTGAAAAGAGTATGCCAAAAGTCCCCGGATTGTCTACTATTGAATGTGGATCCATGCACATTCTAATGGCTAAAATTGCCCAAAATCCATTGCGCTTTGGCGAAGGATTCGCTCCAGAACTACAAACACGAATAAAAACGTGTTACGAAAAACTACAAACGTGGCGGATAGGCGCGATCGACGGTTAGGTAGAAAGGTTTACAAGTTTACAGGGGTTTGAGACACTAATCAACATTTAACCTGGTAAAAAATATTTATTTATTGTTATCCGTGTTATATTTAATCTGCAACAGCAATGTGAACTTTCAAGATTAATTTAAGCATAAAAAACACTTCTGTCTGGAATTTTATCCCTCATTATGTTTTTTTTTTCTTTTTTTCTCAAATATTGGTGGTATTAGTTTTGTTTTGATGTTTAATTATAATATAGATAAAATTCCAGCTAAGTTATTTGCTCTCCACAAACAAGTGCTTTTATCTCGGTCATAAATATATAAAGCATAATTTTTCTCTGCATCTTTATTTCATCTGGAATAATATAAAAATTCTTTACAAACATTGTGTGTCATTGTTCCAATAAATACTAATAAAAAAGCTAGCTTTACTGGCAAAGCTAGCTCACTGTATACTGTATATATACGTTTGTATGTATATGTGTGTTTATTTGTGTCTGTAGTAGAATTATTGCTTTTTGTAATATTGCTGTTTTGTTGTTATTGCTGTTTTGTTGTTCTTGTAGGGAGCACCAAGTTTCCTCACTTCCTGTGCCCTTGCCCTCAGTCAGATGCAGGTGAATATTTGACACATAAACAACATTGCAGGTTCCTGCAGGTTTTAAAGTCTTAAAATGTCTTACTTTACCCTTACACAAAATAATGCCTTAAAGTTGTAAGTTACATAAAGTCTTAAAATTCATAAAATCATGGCCTTAAATGTTGGATGCAGCGAAAAGTGAATGAACCTCTTTCTGTGGTTTTGGAAACACTTAATTGATAATTTATCTTAAATGTGACTTAAATTATTCCATCACTCAATCAATTTTCATTCAATCCTTGAATATTAAGTTTGAGTTAAATTTAAATGCCGCTTATTTACATTAAATTATTTAATATAAACATTCATGCTTTTATTATAACCATAAAATGTTATACTACTATTATTTTACTGTTTATTTAAATATAAATAATATATTCATAATACTTTGCTTTGTAATCCAAAAGGGCAAGACACAATTTAAAATACTTTGCAGCTGTAATGTATTGTTAAATGTTATTTTGTTCTATAAAAAGAACAAAGCTCCTTGAAAAGAAAAAGGCAAACAAATAAACAAAAAAAGCATTAAAATTGGATTGGTTGTAACATCATTTCCACTCTTTGGCAAGTCGCTGAAATGAGTCAGTGAATTACAACTATCTGGTCACAAGCATAGACTGTATAAAAAGGTCACAAGAGGTTAAGCTTAACTTCCTTTAACTTTTCCAATTCGTAGTGCTTTACACTACGGATGCAGTATTTGTTTGTCCACACATTTATTTCATAGGTGCTGTTTCACTTTTTCCGTGGCGGGATTTTGAAGTCTTTGGTGGCACAAAGTCTGTCAGTCATTTCCTGGGAAGGAGAAGGGTTTCAACCACTAGAGATAAATACAAAATTTTATAAGATAAAAGATTTTTTCTCCCCGTCGGGGAATCGAACCCCGGTCTTCCGCGTGACAGGCGGAGATACTGTCCACTATACTAACGAGGAAACAACTGGTAGTTTAAGGCAGGATATGGGACTTTTACTTTGCTTGTTGGTGTTCCATGCACACACAAGATACTGTATAAAAGTCCCACTTCCACGTGACAGGCAGAGATACCGTCCACTATACTAACAAGGAAACAACTGGTAGCCTGAGGCAGAAGTGAGACTTTCATACAGTATCCTTCATATGCATGGAACACCAACAAGCAAAGTAAAAGTCCCATATCCTGCCTTAAACTACCAGTTGTTTCCTCGTTAGTATAGTGGACAGTATCTCCGCCTGTCACGCGGAAGACCGGGGTTCGATTCCCCGACGGGGAGAAAACAATCTTTTTATTTTCGACATGTGATTAAGGAAATGCCTCTAATATATGACCTAATCTGTGCCACCAAAGACTTCAGATATACTTGAAAACATTTTGGTTACTTATGTAACCTTGGTTCCCTGAATAGGGAATGAGATGCTGCGATGACGTCATCGCTATGGGAACACCTCTAGTATGACAAATGTTTGAAGCCCTAATACTAACACGCAAATTTATTTGCCATACCTTCCAACCAAAAAATAAGTCCCAAAAAGGAATCTGTGCTGGGCAGAAAGGCCTAAGCCTTCTCGTCCCTGCATGAAAAGGGAAGGTGACATCCCGTTGAAACACCTCTTCTGGGAGCCCAGAATTAAGAATAGTGTTAGTAATCTCTGCCAAGAGACCGGAAAACATTAAAACTCAGCTTAGGGTCATACCCATTAGTTACACAAATCCTGATGGGGATTTCAAAATAATGCCTCAAGCCCAAGTCAGCAGGTCATGTTTGAGGGTTACCTAGTCGGCTAACAGACTGATCAATTCTGAGAACCACATACGAGTGAGCCAAATGGCACCACCAGCAACAATGTTCACTCTGACCAACCTTACTCTGAACAGAATAGTTTAGAAGCAAGCGTGTCGACGGGAAGGCATAAGTCTGGTCCTGGGCCAGAGCGTCCACACCCAGAGGCGACGGAGGAGACAAGGGAACCAAAGCGGGCAAAGCACATGCTCTAATTAAACAAATCCACTTCTACTCGGTCGAACCTCTGCCATATGAGACTCACCCACCTGAGCGTGCAATCTCCATCCTCCAGCCTCCAAACTCAGGTGACCCGGGCCATGAACAGCTCTGATCAATATGAACCTAGTCTGCATCCAAAGAACATGTCTCACCGACCTGCACAGGGGGTGAGAGAGTAATCTTCTCTGACCAACGTATGTGACCACAGCGGTGTTGTCAGTCCTTATGTTGTCTTGACCTAATGTGACAAGTATTGGCAAGCTTTATTCCAAAAGCAAACCTGAGGAACTTCCTGTGTCCCTTGACAATCTGGATTCAGAAGTACACATCCTTAGATTGATGGTCATGAACCAATCTCCGGTTCAGATAGAGATAGGATGAACTTCTGCGTCAGCATCTTGATATTGCTTACCCCAGACACAAGGTTAGGTGATGCAAATCGTATCAACCCAAAGAAGCTGGATGGTGTAACCAGCCTGATCCTCCCTCATGAGGCCCAGAGTTGCTGGAAAATCATCTGAAACAGGAACAGATACTAAAATCAGGCATGCCAGCACCAACCACAGAGTGGGGACTTGGTTGTCAACATAGACCCTGTACCAATGGCTTTAGGGCTATCCTCTCGATCTCCAGAGCTAAGGCACTGAAAACGGTCAAAATCAGTTCAAAATAATGATTAGTTATGCAAATAGTGTTGGTAGCCTGAATGGCTAATTAATCGGGCAAATTAATGGTAGCTCTAAGTGGCAAAAAGTAGAGTGCACAACTTAACGTCCTAAAATCATGATGTTTAATTAACTTGAGAAATACTTAATCCAGGCAGGGAGTAGAGCAACAGGGATTTTATATCAGTAAGTTCGCTATTGCCCAATATATTTGAGTGACATTAAAAGGGCTTCAGACATTCGTCACACCGGAGGTATTCCCATAGCGATTACTTCATCGCAGCATTGAAAATGCTTTCCGTCACGGAAAAAGTGAAACAGCGCCAATGAAATCAACTGTGGACAAAAATATACTGCATCCGTAGTGTTAAGCACTACAAAAACATTACAAAAACAAACTACCTTACAACTCAAGTACAACAGTCCCATAATAATGCAGAACAACAACAATAAAAAATTTGATATTACTCACTGCACTCCTTCCCACAGAAATATTTAATTAAAGGTGAAAAACTGATCTGAGGTCAAACATGAGTTTAATAAATAATCTACAAATCGGGAAGATGCTCAGTCAGGAAAGCACAGAACGGTGTGATCTGAATACACTGAACTGAATACACTTATGCTTAAGATATTAAAAATGAATAAAAATAAATAAAAATGGCCATTAGACTACAGTTTAAAAATATTTAGTTATAATAAAAAACAAACAAACTGCTCTGTAGGTACAGGAGTAATTCAGGTTTCGTCATCATGAAACAAAGTCTGCAGCTCAATCGCTAAAATTAGCATAATATATACCCTTGTAAAGCATTTTTGGCTAGATTTTGTGATGTAGCTGATATATGTACCTTCTGTAAAAAAGAAAGTGAAGATATTTGCCATCTCATGTAATGTTTCATCACTTTTCTGTAAAGTTTCTGGTTGTTTTTCTAAAGTTAATGTGAATTGTAATTCACACATTAAGGATGTTTGGTTTTTTGAAAACCAAAACAAATCTTTAGAATCAACTGTTAACTTTCTTATCCTTGTGGCAAAGTTCCATTTTCACAAAGAAAGATTTCTTAAGAAAATACCTACTTTAATAGATTTCTAATGTGAAGAAGAACATTTACTAATCTCTAAAAGTAATTAATACCAAAAAAAAATTTTCTTTTTTTTGAAGAGATCTGATGAGATCTTTCATGTACCGTGATTAATACTTGTTTTGAGTTTTATTTTGTGTAATATATGCGAAGATGTATTTCATTAATGTCATCTTTGTATTTGCAATTTAAAAAAAAACTAAAGAAAAAAAAAATGTTTAAATCGCTAAAACAACCAAGATGTATTGTTTTCCAGAATTTCCATTAATATTATGTGGATAAATCTGAAACTACACAGATGTAAACAAAGGAAAGACACATTATGGTCACATAATATTCTTATATGATATATTATTAAGTATTGCTGCTTTGCAACAAATTAAAAGATCTACAGAAATTAAAACGGCTATAACAGATTTAAGGCATATTCAAAACATAAATCTCATTAGTGATATATTAAGATAAGTTAAATGAGTTATTAAAAACTACAGCATTTTCTAAATTGAATTTCAGAATAACATTATCAGCCACATCACAAACTCACCTTTGCTTTGTTTACTACAGCGACACTCGGTGGTGATGAACGGTACGACAGACTACAGCACAAACTGCGTTTAACACGATTAAAGCGAATAAACAACGCGTCAAAAGTACATATTTTTGTTAATAGCGGTTCTAAATGTTGTCAAAAATATATCAAAAGACTTTTATTCGACCTTATCCTTGAGGAAGATACTTGCGTGTTTCTTGTAGGCTACACAATCACGTGTGTTCAAGAAAGCAAAAACATTATAATATATTAATTCTATCTTCTAAATTAAGAGTCAAATTTTAAAACTGAGACTTACCTCCTCTCTTTCGTACAACCTGCCACATATATCAAAAATCGCTGGATAACTAATTAGACAGTAAAAGAATAACCGAATAAAGGACCTTTTTTAGAGGTCTAATGAAGCCTGTGACAAATTAGTCTACACACCGTTTATTCATTGAAATATGTGGTTTTTAAATACAATTGTAAAATAGTTTTTTTTTTTAAGAAAATAAATAAACGGAAAGTCAACGAATATATGCTTTTCTTATGATGCAGGCTACAGATATTAAAAACAACAGGCATTCAGCATGGCATGCACACATCCGTCAGGGCCCTGCACAGATTTATAAAACATGCGCTGGACAGATTTTATCACGGTATAATATTAAGCAGTATTTGTTTATAAATAAGTTGCATACAGCAGCAGTTAATAGTATTATGCCCTGAATTAGACTGGAGAGAAGATCTATGTGCAATCTTTTGTAGTTCATAATGCTTTTTGAAATAAGTAACAAGGTATGAGGCGCCGTGTAGGATTTAAATCAAACTTCGCTTATCAATACATACATAAAACACGTGCATATACACCTATAAATTACTCGCATATACATGCATACTACTGAATGTTCAAAAATACATATATAAAATACACGTGAACACTAATATGAATTCGATACCAATACATATAATGTTAGCAATGTATGCATACACACTTGTGAATAACTTGCGTATACATATAAACTTGACACGTGCATACACCTACAGACACTCACATATACATATTAACTTGATCCATGCATATACACCTATTAAACACTCGCACATACATATAAACTCGCTGCATACAAACACAACTGCACATACTCGCACATACATATAAACTTGATCAGTGCATATACACCTATTAAACACTCGCACATACATATAAACTCGATGAGCGCATACACATCCATAAAACACTCACGCATACATAAACAATAACTTACTAACGTATACAGTTCAGATGAGAAAAACATGTGTACATGTATATATGCGAGTGATTTCATATGTGGATGTGCGTGAATTTTCAGTATAAACGGAAGGCATTTCAGTGTAAACGGAAGGCGTTTCAGTTTAAAAGGAAGTCGTTTAAGCGTGTACGGAAGTAACCTGTCTAAAGGTCTAAATACCGCATTTGCAATCATGGACCGGGATTGTGCTATAGCTACACGTGAAGCATTTTGCGTAATGTTCTTTTTTCGCCCACTATTATAATATCAATTACCATCAGTTTGTGTTGCCTGCTCACCTGCAGTCTCTGCCTGCAGTCAGAAACACAATCTGAATCGCGCACTTTGTTTCGGCCTTCGAGCCCTGGCATACAAAGCATCAATAACAGCGCAAACGATGCGATCATCCGCCGGCGAAGTTCAAGGACCGTGATATCACACTTGTCATTGGTAAAGTAACTGGCAGTTTCGATCTAGAAAAAGGTGAGAATTTCACTTCTATGAAATCTTCACGAAATAACTTCCAAACGCTATGCAAGTTAACGTTACACACACACACATAGACAGAGGGAGAGAGAGAGCGAGGGAGAGTTTAACTGCCTCTAGTTAAAAAATATAAAATTTGTTCCCAACTAAGTCCCACATAGTGAACTTAGCCATTTTCAGAATTAAGTGTTTAAGCTATTTGCACAGAATCGGAATATCATAACTTCATAATATAGTGAGTATGTTTGCAAATATTTTGAACAAAACAAATAAAATAAAAGCGATCCATGTGTCATACAGATCTATCGTGGCTGTGTTGTCACATGACAAGCATGACGCGTCGCCATGGAGACATTAAGGCGGTACATTCTAAAATAATGGTCGCCTAAAGAAACTCACGCTGGGGCTCAGCTAGAATATTTTAAACTCATGTGCGAAAGGGTTTTATTTCTGAAAATTGCTAAGCTCAAGTGGGACTGGGACTATTTCGTGAAGATTGCATAGAAGTGAAATTGTGAAATTCTCACCTTTTTCTAGATCGAAACTGCCAATTAACTTACTGCTGATGAGTGTGATATCATGGTCCTTGAACTCGCCGGTGTTATGAAATGTTCAGTGTCTGAGATATTTGGTGTCATTGAGAATAAAGAACTATATATAAAGACTCGTATGCAGTAACAACTATTTAACTTTTTTTTTTTTTGTCCTTAAAAAAGGTTTCACATGGAAGTGCATGCGAGCCTACAGTTCATGTGGAGAATCTGTTTGTTTGTAATTAATATATATGTTACAAATCATCAGAGTTTGATTTGCACTTCTGCCTGTTATTTTGTTCCTAGTTTGCAGAAGCTCTTCTAATGGGGGAGACTCATTCTCAAGTTATATATGAGCCACTACTGCACACATAAATGAAGACATGGGTAAACCTCAGAATTAACTTAAGTTTTTTTATTATCTGATGCAGGGGATGGTGGATGTGTACTTTATCAGTGTAATAGTTAAACATCATATGCAAAAAAAAAAAAAAAAAAAAAACTTGTTTGATACAAATTTTGTATTATTAACCAGTTTTAAAGTTTTACTACATTCTGTTCCTGAAATCCACAATTTTGAAATCAAGATAATCAATGGGTAATCAAATCAAGCACAACCTAATAAAACATGTTTCTTGAATAAAGGGTATTGTAAAAAAAAAAAAGAAAAAAAAAAAAAGAAAAAAAAAAAGAAAAGAAGAGCATGGTCTGTGGACAATTCATCTCAAAGTGCACCACAATTAAAGACAAAAACAAAGTGTATAAAGACATTTTACAACCTTTTTTTTAACTATAGAGTACATTTTATCTACTAAATGTATCAGTTTTGGGGAAAAATTTTTTTTGATCAAGAATCTTCCAGTTCATGTGTATGTATATATATATATATATATATATATATATATATATATATATGTGTATATATATATATATATATATATATATATATATATATATATATATATATATATATATATATATATATAAAACATTCAGATTTCGTTTTGTTATTAAAAACTTTTTTTTTTTTGAATGATTGAGCAAACGATTAGGAATGACACAGATCCCTGTCCATAATTGCAAATTTGGTTACTTCCGTTTACACTGAAATGCCTTCCGTTTATACTGAAAATTCACGCACATCCACATATGAAATCACTCGCATATATACATGTACACATGTTTTTCTCATCTGAACTGTATACGTTAGTAAATGTTATGGTTTATGTATGCACGAGTGTTTTATGGATGTGTATGCGCTCATCGAGTTTATGTGTATGTGCGAGTGTTTAATAGGTGTATATGCACTGATCAAGTTTATATGTATGTGCGAGTATGTGCAGTTGTGTTTGTATGCAGCGAGTTTATATGTATGTGCGAGTGTTTAATAGGTGTATATGCACTGATCAAGTTTATATGTATGTGCGAGTATGTGCAGTTGTGTTTGTATGCAGCGAGTTTATATGTATGTGCGAGTGTTTAATAGGTGTATATGCATGGATCAAGTTAATATGTATATGTGAGTGTCTGTAGGTGTATGCACGTGTCAAGTTTATATGTATACGCAAGTTATTCACAAGTGTGTATGCATACATTGCTAACATTATATGTATTGGTATCGAATTCATATTAGTGTTCACGTGTATTTTATATATGTATTTTTGAACATTCAGTAGTATGCATGTATATGCGAGTAATTTATAGGTGTATATGCACGTGTTTTATGTATGTATTGATAAGCGAAGTTTGATTTAAATCCTACACGGCGCCTCATAGTATGAGGCGCCGTGTAGGATTTAAATCAAACTTCGCTTATCAATACATACATAAAACACGTGCATATACACCTATAAATTACTCGCATATACATGCATACTACTGAATGTTCAAAAATACATATATAAAATACACGTGAACACTAATATGAATTCGATACCAATACATATAATGTTAGCAATGTATGCATACACACTTGTGAATAACTTGCGTATACATATAAACTTGACACGTGCATACACCTACAGACACTCACATATACATATTAACTTGATCCATGCATATACACCTATTAAACACTCGCACATACATATAAACTCGCTGCATACAAACACAACTGCACATACTCGCACATACATATAAACTTGATCAGTGCATATACACCTATTAAACACTCGCACATACATATAAACTCGCTGCATACAAACACAACTGCACATACTCGCACATACATATAAACTTGATCAGTGCATATACACCTATTAAACACTCGCACACACATAAACTCGATGAGCGCATACACATCCATAAAACACTCGTGCATACATAAACCATAACATTTACTAACGTATACAGTTCAGATGAGAAAAACATGTGTACATGTATATATGCGAGTGATTTCATATGTGGATGTGCGTGAATTTTCAGTATAAACGGAAGGCATTTCAGTGTAAACGGAAGTAACCAAATTTGCAATTATGGACAGGGATCTGTATGAGGCGCCGTGTAGGATTTAAATCAAACTTCGCTTATCAATACATACATAAAACACGTGCATATACACCTATAAATTACTCGCATATACATGCATACTACTGAATGTTCAAAAATACATATATAAAATACACGTGAACACTAATATGAATTCGATACCAATACATATAATGTTAGCAATGTATGCATACACACTTGTGAATAACTTGCGTATACATATAAACTTGACACGTGCATACACCTACAGACACTCACATATACATATTAACTTGATCCATGCATATACACCTATTAAACACTCGCACATACATATAAACTCGCTGCATACAAACACAACTGCACATACTCGCACATACATATAAACTTGATCAGTGCATATACACCTATTAAACACTCGCACATACATATAAACTCGCTGCATACAAACACAACTGCACATACTCGCACATACATATAAACTTGATCAGTGCATATACACCTATTAAACACTCGCACATACACATAAACTCGATGAGCGCATACACATCCATAAAACACTCGTGCATACATAAACCATAACATTTACTAACGTATACAGTTCAGATGAGAAAAACATGTGTACATGTATATATGCGAGTGATTTCATATGTGGATGTGCGTGAATTTTCAGTATAAACGGAAGGCATTTCAGTGTAAACGGAAGTAACCAAATTTGCAATTATGGACAGGGATCTGTGTCATTCCTAATCGTTTGCTCAATCATTCAAAAAAAAAAAAAGTTTTTAATAACAAAACGAAATCTGAATGTTTTATATATATATATATATATATATATATATATATATATATATATATATATATATATATATGAGGCGCCGTGTAGGATTTAAATCAAACTTCGCTTATCAATACATACATAAAACACGTGCATATACACCTATAAATTACTCGCATATACATGCATACTACTGAATGTTCAAAAATACATATATAAAATACACGTGAACACTAATATGAATTCGATACCAATACATATAATGTTAGCAATGTATGCATACACACTTGTGAATAACTTGCGTATACATATAAACTTGACACGTGCATACACCTACAGACACTCACATATACATATTAACTTGATCCATGCATATACACCTATTAAACACTCGCACATACATATAAACTCGCTGCATACAAACACAACTGCACATACTCGCACATACATATAAACTTGATCAGTGCATATACACCTATTAAACACTCGCACATACATATAAACTCGCTGCATACAAACACAACTGCACATACTCGCACATACATATAAACTTGATCAGTGCATATACACCTATTAAACACTCGCACATACACATAAACTCGATGAGCGCATACACATCCATAAAACACTCGTGCATACATAAACCATAACATTTACTAACGTATACAGTTCAGATGAGAAAAACATGTGTACATGTATATATGCGAGTGATTTCATATGTGGATGTGCGTGAATTTTCAGTATAAACGGAAGGCATTTCAGTGTAAACGGAAGTAACCAAATTTGCAATTATGGACAGGGATCTGTGTCATTCCTAATCGTTTGCTCAATCATTCAAAAAAAAAAAAAGTTTTTAATAACAAAACGAAATCTGAATGTTTTATATATATATATATATATATATATATATATATATATATATATATATATATATATATATATATATACACATATATATATATATATATATATATATATATATATATATATACATACACATGAACTGGAAGATTCTTGATCAAAAAAAATTTTTCCCCAAAACTGATACATTTAGTAGATAAAATGTACTCTATAGTTAAAAAAAAGGTTGTAAAATGTCTTTATACACTTTGTTTTTGTCTTTAATTGTGGTGCACTTTGAGATGAATTGTCCACAGACCATGCTCTTCTTTTTCTTTTTTTTTTCTTTTTTTTTTTCTTTTTTTTTTTTACAATACCCTTTATTCAAGAAACATGTTTTATTAGGTTGTGCTTGATTTGATTACCCATTGATTATCTTGATTTCAAAATTGTGGATTTCAGGAACAGAATGTAGTAAAACTTTAAAACTGGTTAATAATACAAAATTTGTATCAAACAAGTTTTTTTTTTTTTTTTTTTTTTTGCATATGATGTTTAACTATTACACTGATAAAGTACACATCCACCATCCCCTGCATCAGATAATAAAAAAACTTAAGTTAATTCTGAGGTTTACCCATGTCTTCATTTATGTGTGCAGTAGTGGCTCATATATAACTTGAGAATGAGTCTCCCCCATTAGAAGAGCTTCTGCAAACTAGGAACAAAATAACAGGCAGAAGTGCAAATCAAACTCTGATGATTTGTAACATATATATTAATTACAAACAAACAGATTCTCCACATGAACTGTAGGCTCGCATGCACTTCCATGTGAAACCTTTTTTAAGGACAAAAAAAAAAAAAGTTAAATAGTTGTTACTGCATACGAGTCTTTATATATAGTTCTTTATTCTCAATGACACCAAATATCTCAGACACTGAACATTTCATAACACCGGCGAGTTCAAGGACCATGATATCACACTCATCAGCAGTAAGTTAATTGGCAGTTTCGATCTAGAAAAAGGTGAGAATTTCACAATTTCACTTCTATGCAATCTTCACGAAATAGTCCCAGTCCCACTTGAGCTTAGCAATTTTCAGAAATAAAACCCTTTCGCACATGAGTTTAAAATATTCTAGCTGAGCCCCAGCGTGAGTTTCTTTAGGCGACCATTATTTTAGAATGTACCGCCTTAATGTCTCCATGGCGACGCGTCATGCTTGTCATGTGACAACACAGCCACGATAGATCTGTATGACACATGGATCGCTTTTATTTTATTTGTTTTGTTCAAAATATTTGCAAACATACTCACTATATTATGAAGTTATGATATTCCGATTCTGTGCAAATAGCTTAAACACTTAATTCTGAAAATGGCTAAGTTCACTATGTGGGACTTAGTTGGGAACAAATTTTATATTTTTTAACTAGAGGCAGTTAAACTCTCCCTCGCTCTCTCTCTCCCTCTGTCTATGTGTGTGTGTGTAACGTTAACTTGCATAGCGTTTGGAAGTTATTTCGTGAAGATTTCATAGAAGTGAAATTCTCACCTTTTTCTAGATCGAAACTGCCAGTTACTTTACCAATGACAAGTGTGATATCACGGTCCTTGAAACTTCGCCGGCGGATGATCGCATCGTTTGCGCTGTTATTGATGCTTTGTATGCCAGGGCTCGAAGGCCGAAACAAAGTGCGCGATTCAGATTGTGTTTCTGACTGCAGGCAGAGACTGCAGGTGAGCAGGCAACACAAACTGATGGTAATTGATATTATAATAGTGGGCGAAAAAAGAACATTACGCAAAATGCTTCACGTGTAGCTATAGCACAATCCCGGTCCATGATTGCAAATGCGGTATTTAGACCTTTAGACAGGTTACTTCCGTACACGCTTAAACGACTTCCTTTTAAACTGAAACGCCTTCCGTTTACACTGAAATGCCTTCCGTTTATACTGAAAATTCACGCACATCCACATATGAAATCACTCGCATATATACATGTACACATGTTTTTCTCATCTGAACTGTATACGTTAGTAAGTTATTGTTTATGTATGCGTGAGTGTTTTATGGATGTGTATGCGCTCATCGAGTTTATATGTATGTGCGAGTGTTTAATAGGTGTATATGCACTGATCAAGTTTATATGTATGTGCGAGTATGTGCAGTTGTGTTTGTATGCAGCGAGTTTATATGTATGTGCGAGTGTTTAATAGGTGTATATGCACTGATCAAGTTTATATGTATGTGCGAGTATGTGCAGTTGTGTTTGTATGCAGCGAGTTTATATGTATGTGCGAGTGTTTAATAGGTGTATATGCATGGATCAAGTTAATATGTATATGTGAGTGTCTGTAGGTGTATGCACGTGTCAAGTTTATATGTATACGCAAGTTATTCACAAGTGTGTATGCATACATTGCTAACATTATATGTATTGGTATCGAATTCATATTAGTGTTCACGTGTATTTTATATATGTATTTTTGAACATTCAGTAGTATGCATGTATATGCGAGTAATTTATAGGTGTATATGCACGTGTTTTATGTATGTATTGATAAGCGAAGTTTGATTTAAATCCTACACGGCGCCTCATAACAAGGCTCCCAATTATGACCTTGTTGGATGTTTGCCCAGAACAAAAGCACAATTATTTTTTGCTCACTAACTGAACCCAGTGGTAATAATATAATGGTAAAATGGTATAATGGTAAAAATAAGGAATAAGGCAACATTCCAATTGCTCCACAGCTACTATAGTTGTTGATATATTGAATAAAAATGTATTTTTAATTTTAGTATATACATTTTAAGTTACTTTTTTGTGTGCATTTGACCTTTATAATATTTTATATTACATATATATTTTGTATTTATAATTGTATGTATGTAATTTTACTAATTATTTAATTTAGTTTTAGTTTAGATTTAGTTTTTATTTGTTTTCAGTTAGTAGTTAGTAGTACTCCATTTAGTTTGATTTACCAAAATGGTTTTCACCCCGCTCCACACAAATATAGTTAGAAACGTTTGTTTCATCAGTCAGTGTTTAAGAATGACTTTTATCATTTTCTCTTTATTGCTGTATTGCACCATTGGCACAAAGCCAACTGTTGAGAATTTAGAGTAATAAATGCTTGAAACAATTTATATGCACTATAAAAATGGCGGATATGGCCTGAGTAAGGAGCATAATACTTTCCTTGTCCTTGCCTCTCTTCTACAGTATGTAGGACACAGCAGAGCCGGATCAGTGCTTCACCCGAAGCTCTGCTGCATTTCACTGTCTGCAGTTACAAGTGAGGAAAACTCATCTCGCAGGATCAGGGCCAAAGGGCGTGAGGTAAGACATGGGTGGCCGTCCACAGTCGTGATTCCACTGCTGAAATCTTTTTCCATGCTGCGGCTCTGTGCGCTGGACAGTGTGGGAAGACATGTGGGATGAAAGAGCGTTTAGTAAATGCCCCAACCACACAATGTTTAAAGTCTACGCGGGGATGTTTAGATACTTTTGGAAATCAAGTGAAAAGGATGGAAAGTCTGCTATGAGAATTCAGAGCCCCTTAGATAACAGATTAGCTAAACCCGAGTCTCCGGCCAGAAGATCATTGCAAATATTTTCCATTTCTGGATTGAAACCTTTTTAGAGAAGTGCTCAGAGAATAAATGCATCTATTCGTAAAGGAACTGTAAATGAATTTCTGAAACACATGATTGCTGAGGTTTATTTGTGTGCCATTGTTTTTTACATTGACCCCTATCTTAAGGATGCTGCAATGCTATTTCTTGATGGATATTTTTTTTTTTTTTCATACAGGCTAATCCATAGTTATTTTGTCCACATATAAGGAGTTATACATGCATAAATGTGAAGATCGACAAGTTTTGGACTCTAGTCTACCATTATCTATGAACATCTGCTGGCTTATATGACCCAAAACACTGTTTAGTTTAGTTGGCTTCCTGCACCGCTCTCATGCCTGTCTGGGACGATGATCTGGTCCTCTAGAGGAGTGAGTTAGTGCCAGTGTGGTTTGGGTATCCGGTAAGACCACCACCGCCTGTCTACATCATGACCTCCAGTATGTTAAAGCAACACAGGGGAGTGAGCCATTCATGAACACACAGAGAAAACACAAAATAGACAGTTAGTGGTCAGTAATGTTTTTGAAAGAAGTCAGCACCAAGGCTGCATTTATTTGTTTAAAAATCTATTAAAAACAGTAATATTATAAAATATTTTTACAGTTTAAAATAACTGTTTTCTATGTGAATATATTGTAAACTTTAATTTATTCCTTTGACGCAGAGCTGAATTTTCAGCATCATCAGTGTCACGTGATCCTTCAGAACTCATTCTGATTTGCTGCTCAAGAAACGGTTCTTACTATTATCAGTTTTGAAATCCATTGTGCTGCCTGCATCATATCCCCTGGTCTGCAGATATGTAAACTGATGGGAATATTTGTATCCATTTTATTGTTCATGAAGCAAAAATTGTAAATCAGATCACTTGGAAAAGTACGGTCATTTTTATAATAAAGCCAACAGTCAGATTATGGCAGCCTGTGTAAATAATGACACTGTTGGCTTTGCAGAAGGAGAAAAAATGTATGAAAAAAAATGATAAACTAAACCCATTTCATTATACATTTGCAGTCATGGAGGAAACTCGGAGGACTGCACTTTCCAGTCACTCAACCTGTTCTGTCCAGAAAGCAGTTGTTCCTGAAATCAATGACATCAAGTTTAGCTGAGGTTTTTTTTTTTTTTTTTTGTGATGTTGGCCACACTCTAAAAGCTCTTTTATGATTATAAGACTCAGAATTATGAATTATGAGACTTGATCCCTCCCCAGCAGAGTTGAACATAAGTGTAATTTTTAGTCAGGAGGAGAGGCACGTGACATTGAGGAGATGAACAGAGATGTCAGCCTCTTTCTCCAGCATGTGGACTCCATTTGTGCGGCTCATGAGAGCGTTTGGCACAGAAGCCCTTTGGTATCTCTCAATCCATCTGTCTGGGCCAAATAATCATATCCTCCAGACTCCAATGAACGTAAATCATTGGCGGGAACACGGACACGTTTTCCCTGGCCATCATAAAGTGATGATTTAAAGCCATGGGCTGTCAAAACACGGCCATGCAGATTTCACGCAGCAGTTTAGGCAGGGAACACAAGGACTTCATCCCATCTGAACGATTTATGGCCTCAGAGGGACAGCAGACAGATGAGCGCCCGGCCCACCAGCAGACAGGAACACACAGGAAACTCAGACCTGTATTTTAGTAGCCCGAAGCCTTGATATACCCATCAGCAGGGAGTTCCTCGTTCTTCCAGGAGAAGTCAGGATACATCACATGTGTGGAAGGTTTCTGTTGGTTGTGCTGTGTTTGTGAGTTTTGGAGTTTTGGCACTATATAATGTTGAAGGACACACACTGTTTTAGACTCAAGACACAAATTGAGACCAAGAAAAATAAATACTGTGGGTTTCCTGCATCTGGACGAGACGTATGTGAACATAACTGGGTCCTTCACAGCTTATTAAAATAACCCAACTGCAGTTTGAGTTTAGATAAAACAGTTTTATTATAAGATTATATTATATTATACAGTGGTGGCAAAAATTATTAGAACACTATTTTCACCAGCCCAAGTCAGTTATTTCTATCTTGTACTGTAGTGTGTCAATATCAGTTTACATTTCCAAACATTGATTTTACAAGGATTCTGACAACAACCAGCGCTTCACACAGAGATCTGATCTCACCATCATCCAGTCTGTCTGGAAAAACATGAACAAACTGAGACAGACTATCTATCTATCTGTCTGTCTGTCTGTCTGTCTGTCTGTCTGTCTTTATTTGAAGAAGGGTGTTCATGACTTATGTTTTATATGTGGGCAGATGAAACCAGTGAGGGTTTGAATCTGCAGTGAATCCGAATGGGCTTTAGGAAAGCAGCGTGACGTGAAACCACCCGACTGAGTAGTCTGTCAAATGTGGAAACGGTTCTGGCCTGCGATCCCCCAAATGAATGATAGATGTGATATTTTCCCTGCAAACACAAACATCTTCAGTGATTTCAGCTGCTGAGGATACACCCGGGACAAAAAAGCCCAGACCACCGTCACAGCCAAATGAGGATGAATTCTTTTTCTGGATTTTTTTCATCTATTTTTACAACTTCCATTCAATTCCCCAGCTGATCGTTGAACTCATGTGAAGACAGGCTGCTCGGGCCGCACAAGATGATCCTGGTGTAGACGGCCATACATGCAGGTGCTTTACTGATAAATGCTTTGGAGGACAATGTAAAGGATTCTTCTTAACTTTTGCATTATTTCATCTTAACAGAGCAGTAATGGTTCAGTTTAAGTCATTAAAGATGAGCTTTTCCATCAGACATTTTTACAAAGCGCAAAACAGAGAGAAGATGAACTTAACCAGCATTGTGGTTGCTGGACCACTTAAGATTTATGTCAGTGATGAAATGGAAGATGGGACAACGACAAATAATAAGACGGCACAAGTCAGACCAGAAAAACCATAACTAAAGTGATTTTCCAGAAGCAAGTTTGAGAAAAAGTGCATAGAGTTTGATCATGCATTTGCACTGGGACATAAAAACATGATTCCTGTTCCTGTCCTGTTCCTATTCAGCTTATTATTGGAACAAAATGTCTGTACTAATGAATAAATATATAGGCTAGATCAAATCAAATGGTGTTGTCTGGTTTTATATTTGAAATCTGTTTTGAAAGTGATAAATCGCCTATTTGTTTATTTTTTATTTTTTGTTTAAATCAGCTTAATAGGCTACTCTTCCCTTGAGAACCTTAAAACATAGCCTAATTGGTTATTATGGTAGTGCCATAAGGCTGTGAGGAAGAAACGGAGCCCTGCAGTGCGTCCATTGATAAGACACCGATTCTTGATCTTCCCTCTTAGTGTAAAGAAGTCTTTCCCTGAAAACCCAGTTTTAATCTGCGTTAAATGCAATATAGCTTCCCGATCTCATGAAAGTGCGTATAAATAGTACGCCCAATAAAAACAATGACTTGTGGTATTTTATAATCCATTATAATTTATAATTGACATAGGCTCTACTGAATCTTGCTGCAGTTAGGGTTTGTGGTTGAAGTGGTCTCTCGTGGTCAGTAGATGGCAGTGTTGCATCATCCGAGTGGAATTATCACCTTGTTCCCTAAGAAACACGGAGTGTCTGTCTTGAACCCGTTTGAACGAGATCTCTCTCAGAAGAGATGGAAGTGCGGTGTGAAGATTCTGGATGTTTGTTAAAGATGGACTCAGTGGGTTTTTTCTTCCTCCTTTCTTTCTTGCTAGGTAAGACGTTTTTGGTCTTGTTGAAGTTGGACAAGTGTCGCCCCGTCAAACTAATTTATAAAATAAAGATTTAGCCTAACTTTTTCAAAAGGAGGTATTGATTGTTTTTTTTTTTTTTTTTTTAAGGTAGCCTACATGAAAAATACATGTTATTTTGAGTCTCATTTGTATGCCAGTTTATTCTAATATTTTGAATATGCTTTTAATAAACATAATTTCTTACAATCTATAGCCACACGTGTATGTATGTATATAATTCTATAAATGTGTTGCATATTAGCCTGTATAATTCTAATTCTAAAGTTGTTGTTATTATTTATTATCATGTAAAAGCATGCATCTGAATTCCACATGACGACGTGTGATCTCGAGTGATCCAGATTTTCAAAGCATGAGAATAATTTTTAAATATAGAACATAAAATTGTAGAATAAATCAGGTAGGAAAAAAATGCATAGACATTTTCAGAAACATTGTCAGTCTTTGCTCTTGTTTTTATGATTACTCTGTTCTTACACAAATACTCTGTTCGTACGTTTCTTTACTATAAAATAAATATAACAGGCTATAGACTAAATGTGTCAAGATTTTCCATTCAAATAGATTGATTTTAGCTAAAAGAATATTTAAAATTATTATGTGAAACATTAGAAATGGACTGATATCTAAAACAGTTTAATGAAAGATGGCACTTAAAACTCTCTCACACTAACGCGCGCGCACGCAAGCAAGCAAATCAATTTTGTGCTTTGAACGTGAACATGAACTTGAAGTATAATGAAATTCTTTATTTTTATTTTTTATTTTCCCCCAGAATCAGCTGACCAGGAGAAAGCATCGTTCTGTGTGGCGATCTCTCAACAGTTTAACTTATTTTTTTCTGAATGAAAATAATTCCATATGATCTATCTATCTATCTATCTATCTATCTATCTATCTATCTATCTATTTATTTATTTATTTATTTATTTTTATTTTGTGTGTGTGTGGGGGGGGGGTGACTAATAATAACAACATTGTGTTCAATCAATTTGTTTTTAATTGATTGTCTTTTATAGTAAAAGAAAATAAATAATAATAATTCAAAATTACGTTTTTGTCAGCTTATTTTGTCAGATGTTTTTGGGACATCACAGAGCAATAACTAAATGTAAACCACATCTAACTTCAGAACAAACCTTTTTAAAAAAAAAAAAAAGATAATTAAATAACTATAGATTCTGAATTTAAAATACTTTTAAGATAGGCTAACTAAATGCTGCCACCCACGATTATAAACTCAGTTTAATGCATGTTTTCTAATGACTGCAGTCAGTTTAAATCTAATAGCAATTAGGCCTATATATCAAAGCGTAATTGCTCTCAAATCTTTCGATAAGACTGAGTGAAAACAAACAGAGCTTTCAAACGGTTCTTTGCAGTTAAGTTCAATTGGCTTCATTACCAAAGTGCTTTGGCCCACCGGCTGGACCCGAAACAAACAGCCCAAATGATTAGGGTTACATAAACATTCCCAACGAGACTGGGAAAAAACCCCTTCTAGTCTGTAGAGTATCTCTTAATCCAGGAGACATTCGGATTAGATACGATATAGTAAACGTACAATCATGCCTCTTTTAATCTGATAATAGGCTAAATTAAAATCAAAGTGACTGTAGGTTGAACACGTTGCTCAGTGGTGTAGCCACGCCCCTTTCGAACGCTGGTACTTCCACAGTCTATAACGTCATACGAATTTTCGAATGTTTTAAAAACTTCTCGATCTTCTGACATTTTTTTCATCTGCTTCGAACATTACAACGCACACACTAACTTTCATAACTCTACAATAAATAAGTTCATCTTACCAGCTAGACTCTAAAACCGCGATGAGAGATCGACTACCGCGAAGTTCAAAGACACATTTCTAAAGATGGCTGCAAACTCGTTTCTCTGTCTACGGTTTTATAGATCCAATGTGATTCAAACAGCTGAGATGCGACAGTTTCAGTTTCGAAAACCATAGTGACTAGTTGGTTAGTTTCGTAAACGATGATTAGTATAAGCTATTATGGTAGTTGAAGAGCGAGTTAACATCGTTGTACAGAAAACGCACCCCTTTGGAAAGGTGTCACCACAATGAAATGTTAGTAGCCTAAATATTTAGGTTGCCTGTTAGTAACCTAAACATAGATGTATGTGTATACATACAAAACAGCATGTTGGAGCCTATTCAGAGTTCAACAGTAATCCTGCATCATGGGTAATACAGTTTTTTAGGTGTTGAAAAGAAATATGGGCTTACTCTTTAAGGTACTAACAGTATTAGTGACACAACAAGTACAAGCAAAAAGATTAAAAACATCATTAACCCACAGGTGAGTGTTTAATAGACACTTTGTCACAGGTGTGGTCTTTTTGTGGTTGGATTAAAGATAATGTCAATAAAAGGATTTAGAACTGAGATTTAGAGCTGTGGTTTTGCGTATTATGTCATCTCAGTCCAGTAATGTATTAAAAAGGGTCATAAATATCTGAAACTTTCTCCATGAAAATGTTACCCATGATACTTCTAATCCACATGCAATTGTCTAAAATGTAATGGTTTCTTATGGGCCTTGATTTTATCCAAGGAATCTTTCCATTGAACAAAAGATTCTTTATAAGTTTTGTACTAAGAATTGTTCACGGAAGCATTCTTTAAGGAACCAAAAATGGCATTCGCTGTGAATCTGGCCTTCTGGAATGATTATTTTGAAGTGTTTTGGAAGATTTGTTAATATTTTGTCCTCTTAGAATAACAAGATTACAGCGGAGTCCTCTGTAGATGTTATTCTGTGAGACTTCCTCTCCAGGGGCCCTGATTTTAGATGGTCATTCCTGTGCTATCATCATAGATCAGGAATATTCTGTCGACAGGAAACCCATTCTTCCCCTTAGTTTGACTTTCCCTGTCATTTTTCCCATCTGCCCGTGTGAGCTCCAGCCTAAATGATGTGTTCTGATCGGTGTGCATCAGTGCCTCTCCAACTGTCTGTGGCTACAGGGAATTCATGGCAGCCCAGCCAAATGCAGTATCCATACTGGGAGATGAGCTTTCCGTGGACAAAATTGGAGATTTCCTGATGTCTTTTGACCAGAGAACAGAAATAAAAACCACATATAGAAGCCTCAAACTAAAGGGCTATATTTTACTGTTGTACCGTTTATTTACAATTTGGTGCAATAAAGATGTAGTAGGACTAATTGTGTACACATTCCTGAAAAGAAAGTATCTCAGTTTACACAAAAATATGACACTGCAAAACAACATTGATAATAATAAGAAATATTTCCTGAACAGCAAATCATAATATTAGAATAACTTCTGAATATCATGTCACACTAAAGAGAGATGATGCTGAAAATTCAGCGTTGCATCACAAGAATAAATCACATTTTAGAATATATTCAAAAAGAAAAGAGTTATCAAATAATGTGGAGCAGAAGAGACGCCTTTCAAAAATCTTATTAACCTAAACTTTTGAATGTTAGCAGATGACCGCATTTTGAATGTTATGATTACAATAAAACCATCTCTCTCAGCAATTTCATTCAGCTTTGAACCACCACAAATCATCAGGGACTTTTGTAAGACTTGGTCTATAAGAATAATTTGTAATCCTTCAGGTGAAAATGTATAAGCTAAAGTGCACTTGAAATTGTTAACACTTGGTGACGCTAGAAATTTCGAGGAACCCCAAATTGGTTCAGATGACACTATTGACCCTGTGCTATAACTTCACCAAATTTCATAACTTTTTACCATACTGTTAAGCAGTAAATGGTTGAAGAACATTAGAATCACTAACAACACTTTGATTCAGGTTTATATTTCATGCTTTGTAATGCCTACAAACATTTTACTAATTTACAAACACATGAAAATAAGTAATCTGTTTCCAAAAACAACCAATTATTCTCAGAAATGGCAGTTACATGTTATTCAAAGTCGACCGGCTCCCGCCCTCCTGCTGTGTTGACCCTTTACGCCGCGGCGCCTTCCCGGTCGGCCTGCCACCCTAATTTTGCCCATAATCGAGTCCCGCCATTTCTCTAAACCAACAACATCAAAGTAGGACTCCACAACTCCTGATAGCAGGAAAATTTAATGGCTGAGTCTCGTTCTTTAGTGGGTGGAGGACTGAGAGATGCTATCACCCGTTTCCAACAATTTAATCACACGCAATTAGAACAAATTTTCGATCTGTAATTTGCTTTCATCTGTAACAACAGAATCGATTGCCCAATGGAGCTTGTTTGACGTGCACAGGAGCTAAGGAAAAGAATTTTCTATTTTAAGCTGTTTCTATTTTCACTCACAATATTTATTGTGGGTTTGCTGCTGTTTCTTTGGATGAACCAAATGCTGCGCTGTGGTTGGCTGTGTACATATTATCCTGCAATCGTCTCAGAATCTTAACAGATTCCAGTCAGTCTGTTCATGGGTTTGTTGTAAATTAGTACCAATGATTAATGCCATGAGGTACCCACAAAACATGCACAAGCATCCATGCAGACCCACCTCACACACGCTCAGTGTTTCCTATACGGATTGTTTGCGATGTTGAAAACGGCTCGTTCTGATGCTGAAGCGAAACCCCGAATTACACAGAACTCCCAGAGATCTCTGCAGGAATGTCTTTGTGCGAAATGTGAAATATTCATTAGAGATAAATAAACCCTTCAGTCCTACCCTGAAGTCAACCGAGTCCTGATTTTAATCTTGCACATGAGACAAATCTGAGCATGACTTTCGTTAAGCCCAGGTTGGTTGGCTGTGTACATATTATCCTGCAATCGTCCTCAGAATCTTAACAGATTCCAGTCAGTCTGTTCATGGGTTTGTTGTAATTAGTACCAATGATTAATGCCATGAGGTACCCACAAAACATGCACAAGCATCCATGCAGACACACTCACACACGGCTCAGTGTTTCCTATACGGATTGTTTGCGATGTTGAAAAACGGCTCGTTCTGATGCTGAAGCGAAACCCCGAATTACACAGAACTCCCAGAGATCTCTGCAGGAATGTCTTTGTGCGAAATGTGAAATATTCATTAGAGATAAATAAACCCTTCAGTCCTACCCTGAAGTCAACCGAGTCCTGATTTTAATCTTGCACATGAGACAAATCTGAGCATGACTTTCTTTAAGCCCAGGTGCCGCGCTAGAGGTGCTTTTGACAGGGTTTATCACCCACACGACAGATCATTTACAACAGCCCCCAGCTCTTACCAGCAGATAATCTCTCTGCTCGGCATTGCTTACAAACAGCGGCGATCAGTGCGGGTTCTGTGACACACATCTTCTCCCCTCTTGACTGAGGCCTGCATCATGCACACATGTGAGAACGCTTAAAGGAAGAGTTCAACTAAAAATGAAAATTCTGGCATTGTTTATTCATTTTCATGTAGTTTCAAACATGCATGCTTTTATTCTGCAGAATCATTACAAAGCTTGTCACACTGCAATAGTTCCTATAGTGAACATGTCGTAAAAAGAAACATGATGCCTCCAGTGCTATATTCAAAATGTCCTAAAAATTTCTTTTTATTTGCTATAAATCTACAATTTAAACATTAAATTGTGCGAACTAAAAACAATTTCTCCTTAGTTTGACTTGATTTAATTGTGCACAGTGATTCCATGTGATGAGCTACCTTAACCTTTCTTAACCCTATACTCTATCATCATTGATAGACAAATTTCTAAGGCCTAAACGATCAACATGAGCAGTTGCACAAAATCTACATGCCTTCTGTCATTTGACCAATAGTCTATATGTTTTAGCAAGTAAATGTCCTTTTAGCATAATTGTGCAAGCCTCCACCTCTGGGGTTCACGTCTTTCTGCTGTAAAATGCTTATAAAAATGTATCAAGTAAACTTCAGAACAACTTTTATATTGTTTGTAATATTTCAGGGTGAACATACATCGACTGAAGCAAATTACTTGATTAACCATGGATTATTATTATTTCTTTTTTGAAAAATCATGTTCAAATGTGAGTATGAAATATGATCATCAGGCTTTTGAGGAACATTTGCTTGTTCATCTCTCAATCATCATTGCAAATATTTGAATTTGGAATTTATTAATTTAAATCTCACCTTACTATAAGACACATGGGAGATAAGTAGTTTACTACTGTTATAAAGATCTCATTAATTGACATTATAAGCTATTAGTATTTCATCTTTGGCCATAAAAATATCAGCATCTGCACCAAATTGCATATTTTTGCTCAGTTTGGGCCTCTGAATAGAATTAGGTGTTTTTTACTCCTTGAGAATGTGCTCCATACTCCTACAATAACATGATCCATAAAAGCCTGATGCATTAAATACATTACAAAACACATATGCAAACTTTTTGATATTTATATTTTGACTAAAGGTACAATGATCTGTTGCATAAAAAAAAGTTACTAGCACATTACACAAACAGAAAAACAGCATTTTTACTTTTTCTTTTTACATACAAAGTATGGGATATTGTTCACAAGAATGAGACAAAAACTGAAAAATATTACAGACATTCTTCTAAATTGTCAAATATCAAACCATTACAACTAACAAGTCTCCGATTTTCTCATCTTGGCTCAACAACACACAAAGCAGCACTTCCCAAAACTCGTATACAAAGCATGCCGGGAACAAAAAATCCACTGCCCAGTTTCATTAAATGCAGCAAAATGTATTCCTGCAGTCCCAAGACAAAATGCAAAAACAAACTTCTATTTTAGCAGACTAAACAAAGATGTGAGGAAAATATTAAAATGTAAGTAAATTAAACAAGCACAATGAGAACTGGCAGTTCTCATGAGTCTGATAATAATTTTGGCATGGAGAAAGATTATTTCGAAACAAAGATCATCACCATATCAAATCCACTCAGATTGTTCTTTGATAACTTTTTCATAAGGCATGTGGCCAAGAGCTCAGGCTGCATTAATTGCTGTTGTAAGACACTTTAGGTCTAGGCAATGACACCAGAGTGCTGAAGCCAACACAAGTGACCAGTTCTTCAGATCTATCTGTGTGTGAGACAGAGGTTTGTCTTCATGCTTCAATCACACATGGTCAGCTGAAATGATGGGCGAAGACTGTGATCTTTGGCACAGCAAGACCCTGCATCCATTCCTCTGGGTGCATACGTGTTTCGATAAAGATCTACTTTGACTAATGCTGGTTGAGTAAGTTTTTTTGGATTTGGAAAGAGTGTCATTGATGAGAGCTCACTGAGGAATATGTTTCCGCAAATGATGCGTTTTGTTCCACTGAAATTATAAAATCATTTTCTTATGTGATTATATTCCTCTTAAGACCGCTTTAGTCTTGTTCTTTCAAAAACCATTTGTTTAAACCATGATACTTAATATCTCACTGTGGTCATTAAATGCATGGTTCCCTTTGATTAAGTATCATTTCATGCAACTTTATTTCCACTAAAATAAATCCTATATACTTGAATAGCTGTTAGAATAATGTTGAAGAATGTTCAGTAAACTAAGCGTTTACAAAAAGGCTTGCACAAGTAATCTTTTTAATGCAAAATTATGGCAACACGATTTTGTAAAGTGCATTTTGACAACAGTTTCATCATGTAAAATAATAGATTTAAAGAAATATTCCACCTAAAATAAAAAAATATGTCTTTATTTTTTTACCCTCATAAGTTTCAGACCTGTATTCCCTTCTTTTTTTTTTTTTTTTGAAGAAGGTTGGTAACCAAGTCTCGTTTCCCATTGTCATCAATTTGATTTTTTTTCAATGCTAACCAAAACCTTTTGGTTTACCAGTATTCCTCAAAATATATTTATGTTCCACAGACCAATGAAAGTTTGGAATAGAGTAGATAATGACAGAATTGTCTTCTTGACAGATGTCATGAGATTCCCAGAGACAGATAATCTCACACACAATGATGATGATGATGATGATGATGCTCATAATATGACCGATGCCTTCCATTTACAGTAGAATTTATTTGGCCCATGAGTTTCTGTATTGACCCAGCGGTCTTTGGAATATTCCGGCTTACAACCAGCATACAACCACGCATCACTCCTCTAAGATTTAACGAGCGAGACTTGTATGACCCAAGAAAACAGCTTAATTACCCTCTGTGGGCCCTGTTTGAGACGTGCAGGGGTGGGTGGTCCGCTGCAGTCTTCCCCTGCATAACACTCAAATGTGTGCTGTACATCCATTAAAAAGGAAAAAATAACAAAATGCTTCACTGAAAACACTTGAAATTACTTAAACATGCGTTCTTATTGGCTCTTTTATTGGTTAGACTAACAAAAAAACAGCAAGGTCTAATGCTGACGTTCTGTGATCTCATGACATTTTCAAATGTTTATACTTTCATGTGCTGAAATTCATCGGTTACCACATGTATTCAAACATCCCACACAAAAAGACAAAATATTTCAGTCCTTGCATTTCCAATGAACCCACTCAGCTAGACAAACCAAACACAGATATTCTGTTTCAGAATTACTTTAACAATTTAGAATGTTAAAGTTCAGATTCATTTTAGAATGTTACATTAGAGTTTTATCGGGCAGTTATTAGCTAAACTAATCGTAACCCATTGTAGAAGAAGCAAAGCTCTCAGTTAGCAGTAACCTGTAATTGCCTCACCTGAACTGTTCAGTTATTTTTGATGTAAAACAAACTTCATCTCCAAACTGAAGAAGAGTAAATATTTAAATGCTTAAAGGGACAATCCACCACAAAATGAAAATGTTGTCATTGATCACTTACCCCCATGTCGTTCCAAACCAGTAAAAGCTTTGTTCATCTTCAGAACACAATTTAAGATCATTTGGATGAAAACCAGGAGGCCTTTGACTGCCCCATTGACCAAGTAGACTGTAACTATATTGCTGACTGTATATCTAATCGAAGCCAGACTATACTGCCAATTTCCTGAACTTTGACCGCTATTCATTTTCAATCAGGCAGAAGACCAGCAGAAGAATATGTATAAGGCACTAATATCACCTGTAGCTAATCAGCCTCTTTTTTAATGTCTGATTAAAGGATTTACTGCCTCTCTGCACCTTTACTGTCCAATTAAGTCTGTAATTAGAGCTTTGAATCGGTGAGAATTTTAGGCAAATGTTTATTTGGAAATATTCTTCTAAAGTATAATGTAAATATGGATTTTGTTTTATACAACTTTATAATAAAATAAAAACAGTACACTACAATCACATATTTCTAATTTCTTTTTCATTTGACTTCTCAGATTAGTTTATGTGTTTCCACATGTTCCTTGTGTTGTTCTACAATTTTTTACATTATTAAATGACAGTCGGCTCTTGTCATTGATATCCTTGTAAAATCTGGTAAGACTGCTGCCTGAACCAATTAGCAAAGACACTGTAGTTAGACCATGAACGTTAAGACCATTTCTCCAGAGACCGAGCCAATGATTAAAGCCTCTTATCACCGACATGGAACAAATGAGGAAGTGATTTGAGAGGTGAGACCTATAACTTTTTAAGATCGCTTTCAATTGCTCATTTCTTAATCTGTTTATTGTAAACTAATGAGTTTGACTGTACAGTTTTGACCAGGGTCAGGGATTTTTCATTCCCTTTGAGGCCTTTTGATCATTCAAAGACAGTTTAGTGTCAATGGGCACATGTCTAATTGTCAGTCTATTTAAAATTCATTACATTTTAACATATTGTTCCCAGATATCTGATTTCAATGTATGTCAACACACTTCATGGATATGTGTATGTGTATGCTTGGATATGTTCATGTAATGGTCACTATAGTCTCTTGACAGCCAAAGAGCACCAATGCTACAGACACTCTACCTGCACATGTATCCCAGCATGCATCTCTCTTGCCCTTCCTTCTTTTCTTTTGTAACACATCACCTTTTCACATTAACAATACTATCTGCATCAGGGGCGTCCACAGTACCACCCAGAAGGGCTGAAAACATCCTCCTCCACTGCAGGTCCTGAATGAGCCCCCATTCGATGGATCTCTCTCACACCAGTTTGTATACAGAACCCTTTCAGAGCTGATGAGCTGAGAGGAAACAACACATCCACACTCACTCTGCTCGCACACGAATGATGGATGAATATTAGCTTCACATGAGACACAATAACATTTTATTTAGCCTATTTGAAGAATAATGAAGTGATCATAAGTATGTCCATCGACACAACTATCTTTGTTTCTCCTAGGTTTTATATATAATTATTATATATAATAATTTTTGTGACATTAAAGAAACTTTCAGTGAACAGTTCTTAAAACAATTTTTTTTTCGTTTTTCCACTAAAGAACCTTTTGTCCAATGGAAAGGTTCCATGGTTGTTTAAAAGTTCTTAATGGAACCATCAATTCTAAAGAGTCTTTACTTTTAAAAGTGTAGAATGCAATGAGATAAAATGGAAAAGTCTCCTGCTTCACAGATTTTTCACTTGAGAAAATACGTCAAAAATAAAGAGACAGAATTGAGATTTCAATGAAACATAAAACACATTTGAATCCTCCCCTGAATCCCGTCTGTTTTTGCTTTCACTGACATCTCGGTCATGGTCTTCACCTTCACCTGAACGTTCCTGATCTCTTAATCTCCGGAGCTTTTCTGGAAAAGCAAACACCTTCACTGCATCAAAAGACAGAATAATCTGAGAATATTTAGTTAAGGAATTAGGAGAGAAGCTTTTAAAGCTCCTCTGGGAATGAGGTGTGGCTCAGTCACTCACTCGTCTGTCAACGCTAAAGCTTCAGGTTTCACGACAGGGGAAACAAAATGAGATTCGAGGACCGTCTCCCCATGAGACCCACTTGATTTTACCTTTACTGTTAACACTGACCTCCATTTAAATGTGACTTAAAGATGGATTAGAGACACCTTACTATTGGCAGTGATTTAAATATATTTCTCAAACTTAAAAAAGACGTGTATCGAATGAAAACAATAAGCGTTCTAAATTTGGCTCAAAATAGTGTGTAAAAATAATGTTTTTCTCAAAATCTAGCTCTAGCATCAAATTTTTCACACTGTAAATCGAGCTTTTTTTTTAATTGATGTCAATGGAGGAGATGCTTCACTACGCTGAATAAACAGCTTTTTAGAGAGAACAGTTTATCATTTAGTAAACCGAAAGCCTATCAGCTAATCTTCAACATGTTTTACACTAAGCAATACTTTTGGATTTATCTATTCTCAAAAAATGCCATTTTATACGCATCTCTGACTTTTTGCGACAGATGGGATAGGCTACAGCTTAAAGCATTTCCCATTCATTCCTATGGTATCCGTAAACACCTATTGAGAGCCGTACAACTCTGAAATTCAATGACATCAAGGCTGTAATATAACTGGTTAAGGCTGATGTGATCCAAGTTAGCCATTACACTTTCTCCAATAGTAAGTAATACAGACCGTCTCATCTCCCTGTAGTAAAATAATCTCTGGTTACATGCATTTCTGACAACCTATGAGTTTTTAGACAGTGATCCAATCGCAAAATGTTTAAAACAGGTTTTAGAAACTCTTGTGATCTGATGATTAAAAAAAACGAATGTTAAATCCAGGTGTACACTGGGTCACAGTAACGCCCTCACTTAGCTTGGCACTTTAGTCACACTATGAACACTTACTATAAACACACACACAAAAAAGACACTAAGATCAGCACAGATTTAAACCCAACTAATGTCAAAGAGGAAAAAAACACTGATACAATCATAATTGTGTATAAAACACTGAAGTTTGCATTTTGCTGAATCTATTTCAAGAAATCTAAAGCCTTTCTGAATGTGCCGCCTCAGCACAGATGGATTCGGATTAAACCTGCACCCAGTGTCAGAAACGACTCTCTCCGACTAATGGAGCTATTAGAGAATCAGTACTGTGCCCCTGATAATTGTTCCCAGTCGTTGGCCAAGGCTGGTGATAAAGTGAAGTAGGAAATGGAGGACTGGGGCCGTGCTGTGTGGCACGGCAGGGTAAAGTCAGCTTCTCGGTGGTTATTGGCTGTGATCCGTTCCCTGGTTCACTTCCATGAGGTTGGGGGCGGGTTTGTTACTTACAACACTCTCTTCTATCAGTCACTGCCATCAGTGCAGCAGCTCAGAGCTGCTGATAAGGTCAAAAGAGACACACACAGGGGCGTCATGCACTTTAAGGTCTCCAGTTGAAGGCTCACTTTTTTGCATAGGCGAGATAAGACATGACCAAAGATTAAAGCAAAATAAACTGCTAAATTTTTTATTTTTTCTACATTTTTTAATATTATATTTTTTAACACATTTTCTTTAGTTTTGAACAGGGGCGTCAGACATGGGGTTAGAGTGGAACTGAGTAACAGGGGCCTTTTGATTGGAGGTGGGGGGCATAATGATAAACTTATTCTTATTACTAATATGATTGGTGAGGAGCTGTGTTGTGAGTGGCGTACCCCTTTGGTTGTGTGACCGTGGCCCAATATTTGGTGTCGAAAGAAACCAAGAACATTTACGTTGTATTTGCCTTAACAAAACTAAAACCGCACCTGACCTTGACAGCCGGTGATCATTGCAGTTCTGTTGCCTGAAAAACATGACATTTTGATAATGGCTTTTTTGTGTTCAGCGAGGAAAATGTCAGGAGTTTCAAGTGACACAGGAGTGGGTGGATGATGACAGATATTTCATTCCGAAGTAAACGATCTGCGGAAGTGTGACTCGATTGGACTTGGCAAATTTAGACGCTAAGAGAAGATTTCGCTTTTAGAAAGACACATTTTTTTACTTACAACTTCTAAATTGTTTAACCCTTTAAAAATATGTAATTGGAAGTTGGGTCATTTTGATCCCATTATCAATTTTATTTACATTTTTATATTTTATTTTTATTTTGTTTATTTTTGTTTATTTATTTTTATTATTTTATTTTCTATTATTCTATTCTTAAATTCTTATTTTGTTTTATGTTATAATATTTATTTATTTACTTATTTGATATAACATTTTGTTTTGGATTTATTTCATATAATTTCTTTGTTGAGGGGTGGATGTTGCTATAAACTACCAAAAATCATAATCATGACGTGCACACACAGATGCACATACTTTTTTGTTTTGTTTTTTTGTTTTAATCTGGGAGGTGTGAATTGAACTTCTTCCATATCGGTGGCCTGAGATATTCTGTGGACGTCAGCCATTAAGTTGAGATGGAATTTCCCGATTACAGTCAAGACTTGAATTTTCTCTCCTCAGGAGGAGATAGCGATCGCTTCTGTTCATGCGTGCGTGCAGCTTTTTCATTAAAGATGCTTTTGACTCGCAGACATATTCATAACGTGTTTTCAGGAGCAATCAACACAATGACATCAATGAAAAGCATCTCAGTACCTCACTTTTCTTTTCTTTTCATTTCTTTCTTTCTTTTGTCCGATGTGGAGACTGAGTTTAGTGGAGCTCAGATTAGAGACAGTCGTGTTGCTGCAGTGGAAAAACTAGTTTGACGGTTGCCAACCACCGTTAATAATGAAACACTCTTCCGAGGTCAGCAGAGAGTCAGTGCAAAAGATGAAACAGAATACGGCGTCACATGACCACAAAAAGCTCTTGTCCAAGTCTTTCAATCATGGTAGATGATTTTGAAACAGACCCAGTTTAAAACACTGTTGTCATCACGGTCTGCCTCAGAAAGCCTTTTAACAAGCTAAGGCGTGATTTCTTTTCTTTTTTTCTCTCTCTTCAGGAGAATATAATCTAAACTATTCAGTAGATTCTGTGGAAAGACAAACTTTAATTTATTATTGCAAAATTCTATATAATATAATATAAGATAAATGTTTGGAGACACTTGAGTGAATGATCTAAAAGACGTTGTGATTTAAAGGCGTCTGCTTTGAAGTTAGTTTTGCAGGCAAATATTGCTATAGGCCTAAATATTAGCCTATGTAAAACATTGTGCCTATAGGAATTTCTTAATAATATAGGCCTATTACAATTTATTTATATAATGTTTTCTATACAAATGTATATTGTATAAATACAACAATTTCTTAATAATACAACCTATCCAAACTTTTAAAATATTTAAATATCAACTATATATATATATATTCCAACTTATATATAACTTACATACAGTATATATAATAAATGAATATTAAACTTATTTATGTCAATAACAATTAAAAATTATATTTAAAAATAAAAATAAAACTGTAGACAGACTTCAGACTTTTGCTAATGCAGAAAGATGTAATCATTCTTCTTCAGATTCTTCTTTTTTATGTTTATATCTTTAAAAGGGTGTTTGATTGCAATTTCACTTTTTTAACGTTGTGTAATTGCTGTTTGAGCATAAACAATGTCTGCAAAGTTGTGGGGCTGAAAGTTCAATGCAAACTAAGATATCATCTTTTTAAAATTTTGGCAGTTTAGACAAAATGGGTGATACACTGTAAAAAAATAAATAAATCTGTGGCATTTACGGTAAAACACAGACATCTGTGGTTGCCAGAACTTTACTGTAAAAAATATAGTAACAGCATATTAGGTTTTATAGACTTGACTGAAATTCACAATAAAATACAGTTTTTTATTAACTGATGTAATGTTAATAAACATATTAAAGTACTAATAACTGTTTTGAATCATTATAATGCACTGATAACCACAAAAAAACTGGTGGTGATGAGAAAGTCACATGATGAACCAAAGGTCATCACAAACAGCTTTTCTACGAGCTGAGAAGAGAAATACTTACATACAGAAGTTACACAGTGTCATTCACACTTACACTAAACAACATCATGTGACACACATGATACTGAAATAATGCAATAAACATTAATTTAGAAACAGTATATGTAAGATTGAACCCTAATGTACACAACTGATAAGAAAAAACTAAGAAGAAACAGTTATTTCAATAAAAAAACATAAAATATAAAGTTTCATACAGGGAATTCTGGGAGTGCCATTTTAAAAAAATTTCACTGTGAATTATACAATGACTTTTTCCTTTTCACTTTCAAAAACCCTATTTTTAACAGCATTTTAATCTTAAATTACATTAGATATAATTACATTTATTCACCGAATATAATATGGAAACTTACTGTTAACCAGTTAACAGGTTTTTACTGTAACATTTTTACAGTCTTTTACTGTTAAAATCACAATAATTTTTACAGCGACTACAATAAGTTACTTCCCGGGTTTGTTACATCATGAAACCAGATAAACCCCGCCCCCAGGAACATGCAACCGCTTTGAATCATGATGCTGACTGCATAACAAAATGAAATTTTGAGAAACGCTGGCATAGTGCTGCAGTGTTTTACATCTGTTTTTTGCATCGCCCACAGATGAGGAAGCTGTAAACAATGGGAGCATTGCATTATGGGACACAGTGAAGTGCTGGTGTTCAGAGGGGAGGATTCTTGTACTTTGGTTAATTAAGGGCACAAACCATTCAGCCTGTTTGAATCAGAACATTAAACAAGCCTCAAATCTGCAACATTTTCTAAACCATTTAGTTGAATTCTTGACTCTTTTTGGGTCAAAAAGAGGAAATTCCAGCCCGGGCAAAATGTCTTAAAAATCTATGTTATATTAACGCCAGTCACCAACTTATTCGGTATAAGGTGATGCATAGATTGCTTTACTCAAGGGTTAAACTTAATAATTTCTCTTCTACTGTTTCCCCTCTGCAATAAGTGTGAATCTACAAAGGGCTCTCTTGGTCAGCTTTTCTGGGCATTCCCAAAACTTGATCAGAAGTGTTTGAATCTATTTCAGAAGCTTCTGCATGCCATTCCTTTAGATCCCGCAACTGCTGTTCTTGGCTGGTCAGCTTCCTTGCAGCATCTTAACCATGCATTCTGATTGCCTATACATTATGATATGATGATCGCAAAAATCTAAAAATCTATAAAAAAAAAAAGTGAAGTGACATACAATAAAGTATGGTGCATGTGGAAGAAAAAGTAGTGACCACTAATCAAAATCTGGCTGTCAGAGCTTTCCTCCACCCTTCATGTAGAAAGGTTTGGATATATTATGTGGAAATACAGATCTACCGGTATTTGAAGTTTCTTGGTGGTCTCTTTTCAATCACCTGTTAAAATTTCCAATTACCATGACACCACTTTGTAATTGCAATTTTGTTTAATTTCTGTGTCAATGTTAATTCCCATTTGTGTGTGTGTGTTTTAAGTACCTAATTTGAATATTTGAATCTTTTCAATTATTTGTTAAAACTAGCCACAATGTTGACACTTGAAAATCTGCTGCCCATTTTTACTGTCACTTTCTTTAAGTATCACCCTTGTTTTAATGTTAAAATACCTAGGTGGTAGTCATATTATTATTAGCTGACCTTGTCCATAATGTCACACTGAGCAAAAAACTGTTTTTTCCTCCTTGATTTTTTTTCCCTTCTTCTTCTCATACCTGTGTAGGTGTGATTGTACTGTTTGTGTGTCTGAAAATCCCAAAATAAAAAAAAGAGGAAATTCCAGTTTATATCATGCAAATATTCTAGGCATCATCGTGCTGTTTTTGCAGCCTGGCCTCGAACACAAGCCACAACTAAAACAGATTCAGCCCTGACTCTTTCTATTGAAGCTCATTGTGACCTCATAAAACCATGGACAATAATTCATATTTTTAGTAAGGCGGGCTTCTTAAAGGTCAGTCAGTCCAGTCTTCTTTCAAAGCCATGCCTCCATATCACACAAACACTAGAAGTGCTGAGCCTGTACTGGATCAGAACCACAGGCTTCCGGAGCGGCCCATGGCCCAAGAGCAAACAGAGACTGTTTAGAAGACCAAGACATGACATAAATGGGCAACACACACACACACACACGTAAGTGCTCGACAAACATAGTAACCCTATACTACTGAGCATCCATTAGCTCATTTCCCATGAAGCTGCACATCAGGATGTGTTTGATGAATGAATGAATGAATGGGGAAGTAACACAGTAGCAAGAGTCATTTTGTGATTCTTTATTTAAACGCATTTGGTGTCACATGTATAAGGAACAAGCAGACTCATTTTACCGGACTGGTTCTTTTGAACTCAACTAACTGTAAAAGAAAAGATTCAGCAATTCCTTTGTATTCAAATATGTATTTAAATTGTGTTTTTGCTCTTTGTGAGGAGCGTTTCAATTTACATTATAATCTCATTGTACAGCCTACAAAATAGCAAAAAATATTTTGGATAAAAGTGTTTGCCAAATGTATATCTTATTAAAAACAAACACATTGATGATTTTGGATTAGATACAATTTGTTACAAAAGAACTAATTCATTAAAGAAAACAAGTTCAAAGAATTATTAATTTACAAACCTGACAAACGATTTCATATATCAAAATCAAAAGGTTTAAAATTGGACAAATAATTTTGTCACAGCCATCTGTTGTCCAATGCATAAAATACCTATCATTTATATATATACATATATATAAATGTTTGGTATTTTATGCATTGAACAACAGATGGCTGTGACAAAGTTATTTGTCATGCAAAATTAAAAAACTAATGTTTTTAAAATAATAAAAAATATTTTAATTACCATGAACCTTGCACGCCCAATAATTCAATTTAATTTATTTAGTTTTTTTGTTTTCTAAAAAAATGTGTTGTATTTTGTGCATTAGACATCACATGCTGAGGAAAAAAAATTGTCATGCAAAACTGAAAGAACAAATGTTTAAGATTAAAACAGTATTCTCATGAACCTTGAACAGTATATATATATATATATATATATATATATATATATATATATATATATATATATATATATATATATATATATATATATATATATTATTCTTAATACAAATGAATTGCATTTTATATATTAGATAACAAGTGGCTATGACAAAATTGTTTGTCATATAAATTATAATATAAATCAAACATAATAAAACTATTGTCATGAACTGTATAGGCATAATAATTTTTTTCTAATAATTTTTTTATAAATGAAATTTAGCTTAAATTTTGCATTTTTAATAATAAACATGCAGCAATTTAAAATGTGAAGATGTTTCAGCTCACATTTCAGAATTTCATAAATGTAAATGTATATCCTAACTAAAGCGTTAGTCGCTTTGGATAAGAACATCTGCCAAATGTGTAAACTGATTTTATGCATCCAAACCAAATGGTTTTTACATTGGATGACAGATTTGATTCAATACAAAATTTAGAAGCAAAAGTCTTTTTAAAAGATTATCATGAACTTTTAGACCCAATAATAAAACATTTTTTACCATACATATATATATATTTTTTTTTTTACTTGCAAATGTCTACATTTTGAGTTTCAAAGGCCGACAGTGCATGATAGGAAACACATTGTAGTCAGCACAAAACATGTTCATCCACATTGGCAGTACACCTGTATTCAATGGTACATTTTTTATTTTACTTAGTTTGTTCATGGTTTTTGAAGATGAGGGCTTGTCACGCAACAACCTGTCCGTGTTGAACTGGCGTCAAAGTACTGCACAGTTTGATTGGACACTAAACCTTTGACGTCAGCACCAACAAAAGATGCGGGAAGTGTTTCCTCCTCCCTTTTAAAATTTGATAAGCCTATTTATTATTTTATGCAATGCAGAATTATACAGCAACTCATCAGTTGGTCTATGAGGTGCACACTTGAGGCCTTGTGTCATTGTTGAGGATTGACTAAGACTGTTTGAATTACTCTGGAACCGAAACTGTGTGTATTTTGTCATTTGTTTGTGTTTTATATAGTTTTATTTGTATGAATGTGTGCGGTAATGAATGTGTGTGGTGCTTGTGAATGAGTGTGTGATAGGTAGTCCTACACAGAAGACAGCAGTAAGGCAGGAGACTTCAGGCTGTGGTTTCACGCTCTGACTGTATAGTGCATCTCCCGGCGCCTGCTGTCTGCGCTGCTCAGAGACATTCAAACCCTGTGGCCTGAAATAGAGCTGTGTGTTGCTCTAATCGTGTTTGACTTGGACAAGATTAACGATGTTTTGAGGTGTGGAGGACAATCATAACTAACAAAAGTCAAAACTAGTTTTACACAACAAGGCATGTAGCATAATACCCATAATTACCTTCAGGCTTTGACGTTTGTCTCTTCTTGTGATGCTGTGAGCGTGCTCATTGAAAATTAGGATTTTCTGTAGGATTATGTCTGAGATGTCTGTGGATTATAATGTTACTTGATGGATTATGATGGATAAAGATGTGATATGTTTCTTTACCGGCTCTTTGTCTGCCTCCAAAGTCTTAAAGTGCCCCTATTATGGGTAATGAAAGGTTCTTATTTTGGTTTCGGGAGTCCCCAACAACAGGTCGACATGCATACAAGGTCAAAAAACACTTTCATTATCTTCTAATATGTATTTATTTTAACCTAAAGCTCAAATGACTCCCAAACGATTCAAACAGCTAATCAAGTCCTTTGAATACAGTGGTTATATTATATATCTATATATTTATATTTATATAGAGGCATTATATTGAACAGTTTTCCAGTTTTATTGCAAAGTATATTATCAGATAATTATATTATTTAATTATCTATATAATGATTTAATATAATTGTAATGATACTATTAAAAACTTGTTTTTATTATGTAAATTCATTTAATTGTTGTATTATGTAAAATATTATGTTAAATTTTTGTGTTGTATAACAAAATGAAAACAAAACGAATGAAAACTGTATATATATACACACACACACACTCACACACACACACACATACATACATGTATAATGTATATATACTGTATACATACATAACGTTTATATAAATAGAGAGAAAGAGCCTATTATAATTTTGTTTTAAACTATTTTAACAAAATGATTTAAGAGAATGAATTATATTATTACCATATATATGTATATATATATATATATATATATATATATATATATATATATATATATATATATATATATATATATATATATATATATATATATATATATATATAGTTTTTATATATTATAGTTTTTATATATTAATTATATTTTTTGGCATAACTTTTTTTTTAAATACTAAAACCCTAAAACAATGTTTATTTGCATCTCTAAATGAAAATATTCCAGATATTTTATAAAAAGCTTTATTGCAACCTGGGGCCGTATACGGAAACAGTCCAGAATATTCCAAGTAGTTTCTTAAACCTATTGGAATTCACTATAACTTCTCTTGCATTTTTGCTCATTAGTCACATGATTGTAAAACTCTTTGGTTCATCGAGCCGAGCCATTACTGAGAGCTCCTAAAGGCTCAAGTCACCTGCAGCGAACAGAGTGCTGCACATCCTCATTCAGATAGAGATGTTTGCAACTAGACCATGTTACATCTCACGTTACCTGCCAAACATGCCTGAGCTAACACAAGAGGTAAGCTTTGAATAAGAAAGAAGATGCTCTAGACGAACAGATAAGGACCAATAGTTCACTCAGATGAGAGCATATACACACATTCTGCTAAACAAGAGCAGGATGGTACAAAAACTCTTGCCCAGAATTGTAATGACCAACTTTTTTTTCTGGGTGTGCCTGGTTTGATTTTATATTTCTTATATATCTAAATATCTTGCATGACAACTGATGCATGCATATGCTTAGATCTAATAGTTGTGTTTAAATCTGCAATAAAACTTAAGGATGGTTTCTGATTCTTTCATTTTTGAGTCTGTGTTTGTTGGTTTTATTAAAAAAAAAGAGCTTTAAAATACTGTTGGAAGCATTAGGTTAATATAAAATGATTATTCATCTCACTTGGCCAAGACTTCCCTTTAACAACGTTAAATGAATGAATATGCTTTTAATTATGAATGCAAGCATTTAAAGGGAGAGTTCACCCAAAAATAAAAACTCTGTCATCATTTACTCACCCTTATGTATTTCCAAAGCCTTGTGAGTTTCGGTCTATCTGCTGAACATAAAGGAAGATATTTTGAAAAATGTGGGTAACTAAACAGTAGCTGCATGCTCCCCATTGACTTTCATTATGTGGAAGAAAAAAAATACTTTGAAATTCAGTGATGACCAATCAGATGGGTTACCCACATTCTTGAAAATATAGTTTTGTGTGTTTGTTTAGGAAGAAGGTATTGTTCTAAATCAATGTTAATGATTAGGATACATGGGAATGATAGGAGACGTTTTTTTTTGTTTTTTTTTGGATGAACAATAATAACTTTGAAAGCCAATCAGAATCCATAATGCTTTAATTAGCACGGGAATCTAAAACAGCAAACAATATCTGCGCATGCGCGTTTGTAATACACGTTATCGGCCGGCGTGGACTTTAAAGTTATCTAAATTCTAGATCGTTCTTGGTGTGAACGGCCTTTTAGGCTTGCCTTCTCCTAAAAGTGAAACCAGATGTTCCTCAAGTTCAACACTCTTTACAGTGTGACCAATAACTTCATCCACAAAATGAGTAACATTCAGCCGTGCTTCAGAAAGCTTTACAAAATAACAAAAAGATATCTCGAGATTTTGAAGCGCTGAATTAGGTCCTGCAGATTTAACAAACACTTAAATACCAAAATCAAATCGCTGAGCCTAAAAATTCGCTAAATTGCCAAAACATAAAGCCTAACTTTTTGGCTTAGTTATAATAATTATAATATGCCTTTTATTATAGATATTTTTTAGGAAAATCAAACAACTAATAAGTGGAAAGGCGATATCAAATAAACCAGGTTTAGCTTACTCCAAATGAACACATCAAAAATTAGTTTGCATCGGAGAATTAGGCAGCCTATAGTAAGCCTTTAATAAGTAGCATATAAATTAAAAATCAATTACAAATATTAAATATATTAAAATTGCAAATAAAAGTGTATTAATTCAAGTTCAACATTTAAAAAAATAAATAAATAAATATTGATATATATAAAGGTCTGGAAATATGAGTGCGGATGCATTTTTCGTCTGTTCTTCGTTAGCTTTTTCAAAGTTTGTTTTATCTATTAGATAGTTGTTTTACTGGCCTTTCTTTTTCTTAATGCATCTCATTTGTTACTTGCTTCATTTATTAAATTGTTATTTTCACTAATTAATTTATTGGAAATATTTTGCACAGTTTATGTTTATAAAAGTTCTTAAACTTTTACATCCAGGTCACATAAACTGATTGCACCAGTTTGATTGGATCGTCCGTCTGTTTATTTTTATGGTTGTCAAACATCGACAGCAAAATCCCACATGATCTCTCTGTAAACATGTTATCTAGACTGTGACTCTTGAGCAGAAATCAGCCATTGAAGACTTTTGACATGCCTTTATTAAGCAGAAATTGAAATGATAAAAATAGATGAGTATTACTCAATATGCCATTCATAATCAAACAGACAAGAAAATGCAATGACATGGACAGTTTAATTTCATATCCCCTCTAACAATGTTGTTTTGCTAACAAGAAAATATTCAAACAAATTGCAGCCCATTTATAACAACAGCCTGACGCTAAATTTATTTGCACCAAAGAACTAGAAAAAAAATCTACTGCAAATATTGCAGAAATCCTCTGTGGTATTTCCACAGCTCCAGATCCCACTTTTCTATAATGGTGTGAAACATTCAGGTGTGTTTTATCCAGAACTTACTGCTGAGTGACTACTTGAAGCTGCACATGAAGGATGAACAGATGAGAGTTATTTTTCTCAGGTGGTCTTTGTGTTCTTATGACTCTGAGAGTCCATGAACGCCGTTCAGACCCTCATGCTGCTGTTTGCTCAGAGGACTCTTTCTTTCTGCTGGAGCCAAAAGAGAGAGGTGTTTATGTAGCAAACAAGGTGTAAATGAGCCTTTCAGCTGTTTGTAAAGGCTACTACTTCCCTTACAGCATCACTTTATTTGTTTGGGGTACATCTAAGGTACAAACTGGCAGCTGTGGGACAGTGAAAGGCCACAGATGTCTTAAAAGTTCATTGAAATCGGTCTAAAATAATAATAAGCAACACAAGGAAATAATGCAATACACATGAGCTAAATAACATAAAATGGAAAATAAAACACTTCAATGCACAAAATTGAAATATAAATATAAATATAAATAAATATGATGGTTTATGCAGGAAAGTCGTTTAACCACGAGCGACTGCTTTTTATTTTTCTCTATAAAAAAGTTAAACTTAATGATTTCTTAACAAAACTGCTCTGTTAATAATTTATTTTTAACGTTTTACACATAAAATACATGCATTTTTAATATTGCATTATTATTATATCATATAAGCTATAAATGCATATGTGCATATTATTTTTATTTATTTCATTTGTTCATGTTTTCATGTAAATGATTGAGGGTTCAGTCTCACCTTCTCTGGGCGGGTTTTTGAATGATATGGCGGTGTGCATAGGGCTCTGTATCATGGTCCCGGTGTTTGGATGGGTGAGGCTCGCGCCCTGAGACTGCCAGTGCCCGTAGTTACCGGCGTGTCCACCGTAAACGCCGTACTGATTAGTGGCGGAGTATGCGCACGCAGGAACATACGCCGATAAATTTGATGAACCCTAAAAATAAAAAATAAACTTTATATTTATATTTGCAACGAAAAGAACGACAACAAATAATTTATAATAAAATAAATACATAAATAAATAATATGAGAAAATGAAATGCAATTAACCAACTAGTGATCATTTTTTTATTATGAACTCTTAATAAGAACAACATCATTCCATGAAGCTCACAAGATCCAATTTGACTCAATTTAGTTAAATTATGAATGAAAAAAATAAAAGAAACATTTACACAGACCTCTCCAACTCTTAAATAAACAGATTAGTCATTAGAAGCCATGGACTTTTAACATCCATCGAACCTTTTTAATGCATAAAACGTTCTTTACAGTGGAAAAAAATTCTTAAAGTTATTCAAATGATCTTTATACAAAAAAAAAAAATAATTATTATTATTCTGAAATATTCTTTGGAGAACCAAGAATGTTTTTTTTTCTGAGAAAACACCCATATAACTTTTACTTTCAAGAATGTTTGTTTATATTGTGATCCAAATTGGAAATTAAACATGTCCGCGTAAATTATGCATATGCTAAAATAAATAAACCAGTAGACCTCCATTACCTGTGTGTACTTAATGTCACTTTCTATTGGAGGTTTGTCGATCCCGTTGACTCCGTGAACGGAAGGAAATGAAGGTCTGTTAACGCCCGTCCAGTCCTCCATTTTCTGCTGGTAACTCTCTGTTCCAGCAAGAGCTGTAAAAATTAATAAAAATAAAACTCGTTTAATAGTTGCAGTTGCTGCACGTAAACAAAAACATCAACAAATCAAATAACTGTTGATTATTATTATAATCTTGGAGAAAACCTAAAGAACTGAACTTCAAATTGGCTCAGTCTGAAAATGATACGGGCTTCTTATGCAAACAACACTGGTCACGTTTAAAACAGAAACACTACTAGTGCATTATCAGACTATTGTGAGAGCGTTCGAGTTTTTAGTTTATTAACTCAAATTAGTTCACAGCTATGCATGATGCTTTAAGAAAACCTTTTCTTTTATTCTCTGCATTCATGCTTTTAAACACTGATCTGAAGAACCTACAGAATAGCATCAGTCATTTTTTATTCTCCAAAAGGCAGAAGGAGCACAACAAGAGTGCAGAAGCAGCGCAACACTTATATTCCAGATGCAGAAAAGATTTCCCAAAGATCTCACTCATTTTGAGTTTGCATACAAACACTCTGTCCTACTTCGCATCTGAATTTCGCTCTGGGTGATAAACTGGTGAGACATTAAAATTACAATAGCAGATACATTTTATATCTAATAATATTCCAATTAATCGAATAAAAAAAGTAATGCACTCTTAAAAATAAAGGTTTCCAAAAGGGGTTTCCACATCGATGTCACCAGTTTTGGCTCCCTGAAGAACCTTGTGTTCTTCTTCTTACGGAGTGATGGACACTTTAATATTCTAAAGAACATTTTGTGGAATGAAAATGTTCCATTGATGGAAAAGGTTCTTTGTGGAACCATTGAGCCCAATAAAGAAGCTTTATTTTTAAGAGTGTGAGGATATTGAAGGCTATCGATGATCCAGAAGGAGGATTACCTGCGGGGTCCATGAAAGCCCGTATTCCCAAAATGTTGCTGACGGTGTGAACGGAGGGCCAGGCCCGGGACAGGCTGACAGACACAGCCGGAGGACTGCCGAGTTTGGAGCCGGTTGGAGACATGGCGTTCTGGTATGAATACGGATACATGGGATTATACGAGATCTGCGGAGGAGAGGGTTTACTGTCGTACTGACTCGGCTGAGACAGGTTCCCAATCTTGTTTCTCAAAATGCGACTGATGGAGCTCACAGAGGGGACGTTATATTTGTCACACACTCCGTCGGCCAGCAGTCTGTCGCGTATTTCCCAAGCGAATATTCCAGGATCGCCCTGTTTGTAATCCCGTATGCTCTTCACCACGTTTGGCGTCGTGACCCGGGGTTTACTCCCACCGATAGCACCCGGTAAAATGGAGCCGGTCTCGTTGTACCTGGCCAGAATTTTGCTCACACAGCCATGAGAGACCCGGAGCTGTCGGCTTATGTCGCAAGGCCTGATCCCGAGCTGCGCCAGTTCGACGATCCGGACCCGGATCGCGTTAGGAAGAGGCCGACCGTTCACAAACACCCCGCCGAGCTGATTCACCTCCCCGTACGTCTGATCTGCAACAACCAAAAACTCTACATTCAACATATTCGAGGTCTTAAAAATAAAGGTCCCAAAAGTGTGTTTTTGCAATGATGTCATATGGTTTGGATTCCAAAGAACCTTTTGGTGAACAGTTCCGAAAAGAATCATTTTGATGAACGTTCGAAAAATTTAATTCGAACCTTTTCTGTATTTGAAACGTTGCATGGATTTGTAAGGTTCTCTTTAGAACCATTGATTAAGAACCTTATTTTTTTAGATTGTAGTTTAGCTGCATTAATTGCACCATTCCGGCTGAAATGTAAATTAAATCATCGCTCAAAATAATAATAAAAAAACACACAAAAAATGTAAGCTCCATGATAACACAAATAATCTTAAACATATATGTAGCCTATTATTATGGACAATTTTACTAAATGGTTTCTTTGAAATTCAAGGGGTTTTCTGGCGGTTATCAATTGGGAAATGGGGAACAAAAACATGGACTAGCTAATGGAAAATTCAGACAAAAACTGTAGATCTTAAAAACATCAATAATTATTTTAATAGTAAAAGCGCATGGATGTAAAGTGATCGAATTTAATCTAATGTAACGTATGTTTGAGCTATCGAATATTTAGATGCATAAAAAGTTTTGTGCCATTTCTGCTCTATAAGCATCCAAAGACACATAGTATTTACACGAAATACATGATTTGAACGGTGTAGGTGCATATACTCTCTTTAAAATAAACCAAACAGGTTTCTTTAGGTTCTTTACATTTTAAAAGTGAAAAGAACCTTTGTAACGTAAAAATTCCATAGATTATAAATATTGCTTATGGAACCATCGATGCCAATACGAACCTTTGGTTTAAAGAGTGTATTGTTATTAATATTGTTATTAATCTTTTTTCCTGTCTCAGAGGCGTCATTCTGACTAGCTCTAACAGATCAAGAGGAACTTACCCATTTGCATAGTGCTATTTCCCTACAGTGCTCCTTTAACCTTTAACGGTGCTGCTGTAAGTCTCGTGCAGCGCTGGAGGGCTCTCCCCGTGTCTCCCGTTAAGGACTGCCCTCTCCCTCTTTTTTACGGCTGAAGTGTCTGAGTTTAGGACTGAGAAGCTTTTTACAGTAATCTTTGATCCACTTAAGAAAGTCCGTCCGTCCAGTAGACTGGCTCGTGCGCTCAATTTGAGCGTCACAAGCATCAATCAAACGAAGAGAGCGCGTGACTCCGCCCCGATCCTCTGGCTCTCAGGATCTGCCCCATCACGGATATGCGGCATCAAAATGTACTTTTCCTGCCATTTTAGGAGCGCCTTCATACGAAAACTTATCTGAAAATATTTTAATATATTCAAATGAACTGAAATGAAAGTGGGAATTTATATCTAATAACCCAGTATAATGCATGCATATTTTACCTCTGTCTAGACTTTACTTTACCTTTTGGAGCCTTATGTAAACAAAACGATGTATTAAAATATGCGGACAACGCGATGTCAAGTGTGAAACTCCAATTTGAAACAATATAATATTGTAAAAGTATTATTATATAACATATAATATATTATACAAATATTGATTAATATAATTGTATAAAATATAATTTAAAATAATTCGATAAAAGTTCTATACAAATTATATTCTATGTTGATAATTTACTATTTAAATTAAATTTAAATTGTAAATTTACACCCAATAAATTCTAATTAAAATGTAATTAAATAAATATAAACATTATTTCAAGTTTAATTATAATTCCCTTTTACATCAGGCGCACGAAAAGGTTTGTAGACCCACTTAAAATTAGGAAAATATTAAGCATTTTAGTTGCTTAAGCATTTTAAAAGTGACAGAGAAAAAGTAAACACTTGGTGTTCCAACATTGCAATCTGCAGTTACAAACTCTTTGAACTTTTTCCACTGCTTTGAACTTAATTACGAAAGTTAGAAACTCTGAAAAACAAACTGCTAAACAAAAAAAAAATTGAATGCACATTACAAATATTGTTGTTAATGTAACGTCAAAGGACGGAAACGAAGATGTTATAAATGCTATTTACAGTGAAGGTGAGTCTGCATGAACTGTCACAGACACAGTGGGAATTTGGTCTCAAATTCGAGAAAAAGTATGACAGTATCGTCATCTTGTGGTGAATTTAGGAATTACAAGCAGCAAGTGAAACGTGCTTCAAAACACCCTACAACGTATATACTTAATCACACGTTTATTGGGTGTTTTTCTTTGCCTTTCGCACAAAATAATAAACTAAGTGGCACCCTACTGTAAATTATATTTTATTGATAAAAAATGTAAAGAATGAATTACTACAGGGACAACACATGATCTATAGAAAGGCCAATTTAAACATAGGTCAAAGGGATTTATTCATTTATATTTGTTTGATTTATTATTTTTTATCAATTGATCAACAATGAAACACAACAAATTCTGAAAAAAAAGAAAGAAAAAAAGTTTGTTATCCAGTAAGTAGTGTGCTAAAAACTTGATTTGTCATGACAGCACATTATTTTTTAATTATTTTAACATTGATTCCTTTACTTTTTTATTTATCTATATCTATCTATCTATCTATCTATCTATCTATCTATCTATCTATCTATCTATCTATCTATCTATCTATCTATCTATCTATATATATACAGTACAGACCAAAAGTTTGCACACCTTCTCATTCAAAGAGTTTTCTTTATTTTCATGACTATGAAAATTGTAGATTCACACTGAATTAACACACGTGGAATTATATAGGGTATACATAACAAAAAAGTGTGAAACAACTGAAAATATGTCATATTGTAGGTTCTTCTTTTGCTTTGATTACTGCTTTGCACACTCTTGGCGTTCTCTTGATGAGCTTCAAGAGGTCGTCACCTGAAATGGTCTTCAACAGTCTTGAAGGAGTTCCCCGAGAGATGCTTAGCACTTATTGGTCTTTTGCCTTCTATCTGTGGTCCAGCTCACCCCTAAACCATCTGGATTGGGTTCAGGTCCGGTGACTGTGGAGGCCAGGTCATCTGGCGCAGCACCCCATCACTCTCCTTCTTGGTCAAACAGCCCTTGATGCCTTCAGTGTGACTCTACAATTTTCATAATCATGAAAATAAAGAAAACTCTTTGAATGAGAAGGTGTGTCCAAACTTTTGGTCTGTACTGTATATACATATAAAATACTATATTATTATATTATGCTTAGTTTTTTAATCTTTGAAACGTTTTAATGCAGATCCTTTAGATGCCTTTTTCAGAGCCATATCAGAGTTTTCATATCAGGTTTTTAGAGATCTTTTTAAAGGTTTTTTGTTTAACCCATTAGTTGTTTGTACATACCAGACTGCACCGAAAGAGGGAGTTAATGATAAAAAAAATATTGAATTCCATAAAAGTGTCAAAACAGAAAAAATACATACTTGGAATGTAACTGTATACGCTACTGTAAGAAACCCTAAATTTGTTAAATTAGTCAGAAACCATACACTAACATATTCTGATCACTTAAAAGACAAAAACTAGAAATGACATTTCTAAATGGAAAGAGGACTAGAAATATGATGGGTTAGAAAAATTAAAATCACATCACATGTACTTTAATTTGCATGCAATTGATTAACACAGATATTGTCACTGTATTGTTTAATAGTATCTTGATGCTAGCAAAGTAGGCCAGATAACTATCTAGACAATTTCATCAGAACATAACAGCACATAAAATAATTAAAATAGCATAACATAATGAAAATAAAATATAAAAATGGGGGAAAAAAATACATGTGATCTACTGCGTATAGTTTACACATAAAATTTAAACTGATTTAACATTTATTGTCTTAGACCATATAAGAGAACAGTTATTGTTCTATATTTCTTTAGAAAACCTTCTGTGTAACCATCAGTGAATTCCCAATCCCATTCTGCTATCATTATATCCAGTCACTAGATGGCGCTCTTACCCAACACAACGTTAGTTACATATGTAACACACGCACACAAAGGTTTTTTTTTTACCCTGTTATGTTCCTGACATTTTGACCCCGAATGGATTTTCTTTTTTCAGAAAATACTAGCCAATATTATCACATTAAAATAAATAATCCAATAAATTGCAGATAACACGCTTATAAAATAGTGGGCGAATTCAGGTACATTGATACACTTTGGGCCATTGAGATGACTCTCAAAAATGTCCCAATTAACCCGAATTTACCCTAAATTAATCCTAAACTAAAATAGGCTAATGATAGTTTAACCATAAAACTCAATGGATTCGGACTGAATTTGTAAAACGTAGTAATTTTAATGCACTTCGGTTTAAAATAAATAAATAAAATAAATAAATAAATAATTTTTTTATTATCCCATTAAAACTAAGGTGCATAATCGATCAGTCAGTCCAAATAAATACTAAACCAGTGCGCATTCAAAGAAATTAAGGCTTATAAAAAATACTGCATCCAGCTATTTCAGTTCAATGCTCATGTTTCTCCAATTTTCAACTTCCTTGAGTTTCATGGCGTTTTCTTGAGAGCTTGATCTGTGTGCATTAAGCTTTCAAATCTTCAATCTCAACTGTAGTATTCTACAACAACGACGTCTTTTTGACCGCAGGAAATCTAAAGCACTGCAGAAAACTCTCAAATATTTCGCAATGAATGTCTAATTTGTTTTTTATAAGACAGTCAAAGCTCCAAACACGAATGAAGGCATCGTTCACTGAGGCCAGCTGAATGCCATGACAACAAGGAGCGCGCTCACTTTTATTTGACCAGTTTGGGTGTATTGTGCGAGGGCGTCAATCAGCCATTATTTCTGCTCCCCAAATAAATGCAAAACCTGATCTAGCACAAAAACTTCCAGAGGGAGCCTTTCATTAGTCTATTGTCCAGAGCTTAGCTGTTGGTTTGTAGATGTGTTTGCACAGTCCGACCACCCATGACGCACGCAGAGCCCACTGAACATTCACATCACTTACTGTCAGAAAGAGAAGCAGACACACACAAATCATTTCAGATGATATAACCGAATAAATAAAGTGATGAAATATTCGTTCAGAGTTGCCTACTAAGCACAAAACACTGTTATCTGACCAAAATGATAACCATAATCTCTTATAGACTTACGCACTCAATATTCCTATTATGCATGCACGTAGGTAGTCTTTGAAAACTGTTTGTTTGCACCTAAAAAATGAAAAAAAAAAACGAAATAAAAAAAATAATTGAAAAACAAATTTAATAAAACAAAAATATGAAAATAAATTGCAGATTACCCGCTTATAAGATAGAGGGTGAATTCAGGTAAATGTACACACTTTGGGCCATTGAGATGACTCACAAAAACATCCCAATTAACCTGAATTTACCCTAAATTACTCCCTGCGTAACTTTTAACTAAAAGAAGATAACAGGCTAATGGTAGTTTAAGCATAAAACTAAACGGATTCGGAATGGATTTGTAAAACGTAGTAATTGTAGGCTAATGCACTTCGGTTTAAAATAAATAAATAAATAAATAAATAAATAAATAAATAAATAAATAAATAAATGCATTGGGTTGTGATCATTCTAAAAGAAGTATGCAGTGAAGCATGTCGATTTAGCCGTCAGTTTCAAGCATCTGAATGCATCATTAACGAAAAGCTTTTAAGCGCCACACTAAGTATCAATGAGCTACAGCATATAGCATGAATTCTGAAGGAGGGCAGTAACAGGATTCTGCTCTTGTCGTCAAATATGGGTCGGTTTGCTTGATGAATTTGGCACTTGACTTAAGCTCTAAGCAAAATATTGACCCAAAACCAAAAGGTTTCCATAATTTGGCCACTTGCCATTTTAAACAACCCCATTTCGACGCTGACAGCTCATCACCCCAACATACAAGGTTTTCGACCAATCACGCGCTGTAAATGTAGAATGCGTCGGTTTTAAAAGATAATTATAACGGAGGGGTTTCCATTTGCGCCACGGACGCTTCTGATATGTAAATGAGTTTGGGTGCCCCCCCCCCCCCAGCCCCTTTTCGTGTTTTAGTCGTGTCACCTCATCCCACTTATGCATTTGTGATGCTCCGCTGATACAAGCTCAACTCACTATTTCACACCCGCAGAAAGAGCTCGAGCACTTGACTCCAGAGATCCGCCCTCGATCGTTTTGGACGTTTTTTTTCTGCAGGTCCAGCACTCATCTACGACCCTAAATGGACCAGACTAATGGACTGGTTCGGTCAAGCACTGTAGCATCCGAGGAGCATCTGTGATCCGTGTGTGTCTGTGTGTGTGTGTGCTGTCCAATCCGGCGGATCTTCATTTATAATTTATCAGAACGCTTTTGGACATATTGCACTCTCACGGTAGGCTATATTGAAATGTCCCTAAAGGATTCCAAGTCAGGATTCTCTGTCCGCGATATCTTAGACCTTCCGGACACGAACGATGAAGGATCGGAGACTGAAGACACTGAGGATGAGGCGGATGAAGGCTCTTCTGGAAATCAGCAGCGCGCATCCTCTGGAGATGCGCTTTGGTTCGGATCGCCATGTGGCCAAACATATCCAGGTAAGTTTACGCGTTTTAATGATTTAAAGAAACACTTAAAGCTGGTGTTTTATTATTTTAATATATGTATAAAATATATTTTATGTTTAAATATTCTAACCAAATAAAACAATGTAAAAAGATATATATATATATTATATATAATTAAAATATATATATATAAAATAAATTCTAAGAAATGCATTCATCATAATCCTGGGTTTTACGCATTTACGCAATTACCCTCTAACAAATAAACGTTACTCTAGCGTTGGTTCCGTAAATAAACTATAGAACATAAAGGTTCTTTATAGTGGGAAAATATTCTTTGAATATTGAAATATGTCTCACACTAAGAAAAAACGGTTCTTTTAAAAGTTATTAAGGGAAAATATTAGTTCTTGTACTGCATCGCTACTAAAACTCTATTTTGGAACCTTTAAAAGTGTATGATGATCTATACATATTGGTAATTTATTTCTGATGACTCATATAGATTAGCCTACTACTGTAAATTAATTTATAATGTAAGTGTGTGTGTGTGTGTGTGTGTGTGTGTGTGTGTGTGTGTTTAGCAGTGCCATCCGCATCTCCAGAGGGTTTAACTCCAGAACTGTCCACGGATGAGTCTGTTGATCGGGACAGAGAGAGTTCAGAGGACTCGGAGAAAAAGCGCAAAAGGAGGATCCTGTTTTCAAAGACTCAAACGTATGAACTGGAGAGACGCTTCAGGCAACAGAGATACTTATCCGCGCCTGAGAGAGAGCATCTAGCTAAGGTCTTACAACTGACTCCGACGCAAGTGAAGATTTGGTTCCAGAACCATCGGTACAAAGTGAAACGAGCCCGAGCTGAGAAAGGAATGGACCCGTATCTGCTGTCTCCGCGCCGGGTTTCTGTTCCCGTTCTGGTGAGGGACGGAAGAGCGTGCCGTGTTCTCAGTCCTCAGGACATCACTGCTACTGTTCCAGCAGCGGCACCATATACTGCCTTTAATATGAAGCAGTTCCCCCAAATTCAGCACAGCCACAACATCTGCTCCAGCGTCCTGACACATCATCTGGGCCACATGCAGCCTTGGTCCTGGTGAAGAGCTACTGGAGAGCTTTTACGCAGCGGAAATTTCGCTTCACTAATTAGCCTATATTTCTACAGTGTGGACATATATATTTTTAAATGTGTTTTAAATGTTTTTTCCAATGACGGTTCATTTTATTTTCGATTATTTTCCTGGGACACCACCATCTCGTAAAAGTGTTGTATGTAGTTATATTTATGCTTTACAGTGTATTGATGAGTAAATTTTAGCAAGTTTACATAGAAGGTTGAGGACAATTTGACAACGTTTCGGAGCATTTTCATGTTATTTTTTGTCTTATTTGTATACCATAATCATTCATTATTCTGACTAACCTGTAATAAAATCTTTCCCCCCTTCTGAAAATCGCGCAAAAGCAATTATTATTATTATTATTATTTGTATTAGAATACTTGTTTGTTTGTGTGTGTGTGTTTATGCTACACTGTAGGGACCAAATGTTCCCCAAGGATAGTAAAACCTGATTTTTTTTTTCATTGTGGGGACCGGAAAAAATAAATAAAAAATATTAAATGGTGTTTAACTGAATGTGTAACAATGCAAACAGGTTTTCTGTAAGTGATTTAGGGTTAGGGTTGGGTTAGGGAATAAAAATATCGTTTGTTCAGTATGAATGTAATAGAAGTCTATGGAAAGTCTCCACAATTGACAGAAACAAACGTGTGTGTGTTATCGTCTGTAAATAACCACGCGCATCCTCGCCATTATTTTGTGATTTAATCTGCTCTTTTTCTGCAACAGTTGGTTTGTGAAAAAAATATTATAATATAATATATGCGACATAGTTATTCAAATGTAACACTATTTTCAATTATTATTATTTTCTTTCATTCCATTTTTTTCTGAGCACACAAAAGGTAACTGGAGTTTTTGTGGAGTTCCATGTTTTCTGGACGTTCTGTGTTTTCAGAACGGGATTTAAACAGTTTCACAAACTATCTATCTATCTATCTATCTATCTATCTATCTATCTATCTATCTATCTATCTATCATATTCTAGAGATTAAAAAAAACCTGCGTAATTTACTATGGGTCAGTTTTGTTTTAATCTGGGGTATTTTTGGTAAACACTTTCGGTGGCACTGGGTGATTTTTTGCTGAGATCAGGTTGTGCCACAGGCCAAAAAAAAAGGAAAGACAAAAAAGAAAGAAAAAGGGAAATGAGATAATATATGACACTGAGATCACTAAAAGTCCCTATAGCCTATAATCTACGACCTGCCGAGCTAATAAATGTGCCTGTTAGGAGACGCACGAGCTCTGCATTCTCTTCAATGACCACCTGGGGGCAGCATTGCCTTTTATAATGACTTAAACGAGACCAGACCTAATTCGTTTTGGTTCAGCTCTGGCTATCAAAAAATAAATAAACTGCAAATAGGCCACGGCTACTTCTCACAAAATGCGTTTCGTTCATGCAAAACTTTAAAAAGATGATTTTACAGCCAAAAGCTACAACCAGTAGCCTATATATTAAAAGATAAATCCACTAATAAATCCAAGTTCATTTAAGCTGTAGAACTGAGAGTGGACTGCACTTTTTTTGTTGGTAATAAAAGCACATCGGCTTATTCACGGTCAAAGTTTCTCTTCTGGACTAAATTTCGAAATGAACATGTACAGATTAAATAAAAATGATCAGTTTGATGCACTCAAAAAAATGTACTTTCACCTTTGCCAATTTTACTTAATCCGTTTATGTTATGATTACTTAAAAAAATTTATTTAACAATGTGAACTTGATTTAATCTAGTTTGTTCAACAAAAAAGTGTGTACTGTCAGCTTTACTTAAAAATTATTTGTTCAGCCAACATAACATTGTTGCGTAAAAGTAACAGATTAATGAAACCAACGCAGAGTTGCATCTCATAGGCTGAGGATTTCTGCAGTGTATTATGGGTAATTGTTATTCTGTCACCCTCTTGGAGAAGTGTAGCACCATTAGATAGGTAGATGAGTAATACAATTTATAGCAATGATGTTGTTCTAATAAGTTTTAGAACAAAAGAAACAAAGAATCAAACAGTTTGAAATGTTGCTTTGTGTTTCAAATATGTTTGTGGTATGATCGATAAGCTGTAATTATATAAAGGTCTTGAATGAAGAATAATATTAATCAACTGCTCATGATCCTAAAGCAAGGGGGTAGCATTCCTAGAATTGCATTATTCAAATTTTATGTCATTGTTATTTAACATTTTCAGGTACAATTAACTCATTTGTTGTTTGTTGACTCTATTAAGGTTTGTTAAGTTAACTTAAACTTATTTTGTAAAATGAACTTAATTATTAAAAACATTGTCCAAAACATTGCAAATTAGTTGGGCTGACACTATTAAATTAAGCTTTGCCCAACCATAGTAAATAAGTTGAATCAACCTTAATAAATTAAGTTGACCCAATGTAAGTACATTAAATTGGAGTAACAGAATTGCATAATGCTGAAATAAAGCAAATTAATCATGTGGAAATCCTTTCCATGATTTTTTTATGTTCGTTCAAAGAGTAATTTTTTTGAGTGTGACATTTAATGCATCTTCAACGGTTTACATTCTAAATGAATAATCTAAGTAATACAAAGTTTAATTCAAGGATGCCCCTTGCATTATTTATATGTTAAAATGATATTAGATAATTATTTTGTCATTTGAACCTTCAAGTAGGCCCTGCTCAGATTTTAAAGTTATATGATATCATGGTATCACTCAATTCATCTTTTCATGAAAACCATGTTTTTATCTTGATCATCTTCACCTTGCCCTCACAAACAACTTTCCATTGGATTCCTCATCTACTTCTACTTGTTTTTATTTTAAAGAGCTCAATGTTTTACAATGATGGGGAGGATATGACGTCAAGGTGACGCCTGGGATGCGCTCAGCCCCGAAAAAAAAAAGTGCAAAACGCTTTTTAAACGGAAACGGTGGTGCATTGAACCCTCTGTTCTGATGACGCAAGAGTTGAAACTATAGCAGCTGAGAAGGCCTTTCTTTGTGCTCTTTCTGAAGAATTTCCCAGGGCTGGTGAAATGGGTAGAAATACATGTTACTGCAAAATCCCAGTCGAGTGAGGGGATTTGTGGAAAGTGCGCTTCCTAATTATTGTGATCCCACATTTGCCTTTGCCTCGCATTTCAGAATGAAAAGACAAACATTTCAGGTAAAGGATAATCCACTTCTGTGTTATGTTATATCTATATGAACTTATTATTTTTATTTTAAGTATTTGGCTTATCATTCTTGCTGATCACTGTTTTTGTGCTAAGGTATTGTAATATTTACCATTATATAATCAGAGGAGTATAGAACATTTATGAAAGTGTCACTTCACAATACAATAGCAAAATAAATACAAAATCTTATGTATAGTATTTTAATGTTACATTATTCACACATTCCTAAGGAAAGCAATTAATAAATCCTATTTAGACAGATTTAAAGAAGTTCCAGATTTATACTTGCTTTTATTATATCAGTTATTTGGCCTTTAATGTAACATGTGCAAACAATATGTGCTCTTGTGAATTTATTTTGATGTTACATTTACATTTGTGTCAGCTGATTAACTTCCTATGCTACACATACTTTTCTACAGACTCTCTGTAATAAAGTTGGTCCTTTCCTGGTAAACAGGACACACAGAAAAAATAACTGTGCTCTATTTGGTTGTTGGAGAGCTTCAGGGGTGTCACAGACTGGTTTGATATGTCAAAAGGAACCCTTCATTATATTTCTTTAGACATTTGCAAGGTCATTTGTACACTGAGAAAAATAAATACATTTGATGGCCCACAGAGGATGAGTTTGCAAACCTGACAAATGGCTTTCAGGACATAACCGGCTTCCCTGAATTCACTGGAGCAATCGATGGCACACACATTCCCATCCCCGCACTCACACTCCAAACAGCTACATAAACAGGAGAGGACATGCACGTATTGTGTACATCACAGATGATGTTCCTGGACGCTGTGCATGGTGCTAGAGTGTTTCCGAGCTGCTCATTATATCTCCAGGATGCAATGAGAAGTGACTTCCACCTACTTGGAGACTCCACCTACACCATACAGAGATATTGGGCAATTATCCCGAAGGCAAAAAAATTAAAAATGAACACACTCCACATCTCAAACAGATGCATTTGGCCTTTTAAAGGGGAAATTGAGACTACTGAATTATTTGCCCATTTAATACCTTAAAAAAGTACCAGTGGTTATCACAGATGCATGTGTTTTACACAATTTCCTCTCGAGGGAGGAAGGCCACCAAATGTAGGATTGTGAAGAGGTGGACGGCAACAATGACAATGATTGTGAAGCAGGATACACTGAAAATACTTCAGCTCAAATCAAAAGGAATGAACTTGCTTTACTTTTGGTGGAGGGCGATTCAAGTTTCTGTTTAACTATTTATTTATTTATTTATTTACATTTTTTAACTTATATTTTCAGATGTTTTCGTTTAATAAAATAATGGAAATAAAATATTGAATATAAAGCCACAAAGGTGAGGTGATCAAGACTGCATGTATTTCCTTCAGCATATATACTGTACATCATGCCATTAAACAAACAAAATAGAATCTAACAATCAGAATGTGGCAATTAGAAACAAATTCTTTTAAGATGGCTTAGGTTGTGAAGATGATGGTCCTGGGCCAATTGGATCTGATGAAGATCCTGAGTGGAGAGAAAGATTAAACCTGGTTGCTTCAGAATAGTAATGATCAAGGCAGCAAACACCACTTTCCTCTGACAAATACATTTAGAAATTTTCACTTTTGCATCTGCTGTAAATTAGAGTCATCATGTGCCACCAAAGCTACATTAAACATCCAGTTAACCCAGCTTCTACTTACCTGAGCCACACAATAGACATGGATGCTAATGTGAAGCCATTCTATGACATCACTGACTGAATTAAAACTTACAAATAACATCCAATGACCTATAAGATTTTTATAAAAACATGAATATTTTCTTTGAATAAACTGCACTCAACTCATCTGATGTGCTAATTCATGGTGGTGTGGGGCACAAAAAATTGGACCAGGACTGAGAATTCAGACTAAAAACACATCTATTTAGCCTCATATACTGACGAAATCCCGTCCTTATCTTTTAAATCTCCTGCTAATCAATTCCAATTTAAATTATTTTATTTCTATTTCTTCCTTTTTTAATACCTTGTTTTTTTCTTTCAAATTTTTATTTGAAGCACTTAATCACTATTGTGTATGACATCTGGTATAAACGTTAAACGTACCTTGCAGTGAAGCTTAAAATATAAACAACTACATCATGTTGATATACTATATTTTTACTTTTAACTCTTAGAACAAACATGTCTTCTAATATCTTCAGTTGTTGCGTGTACCGAGCTGCAGCAGCGGACACATATGTAAAGGACTTGACTTGGACCCATTGGGCTGACATTTCTGACACATCCACCAAACAAGAGAAAACGTATCTCAAATCCCGTTGCACACATTGCACTCCGTTTCCAGGAAACCTGGTTCAACCCGGAAACCGTACCAAAAAGCTGTGCACCGGTTTGCGCTTGAACGTGCACCTGAAATTCGCAAAACAAATCGCAATTTTTAGGCAAAATACCTTTTAAAATTTCCGTTCCAAAATACATACAGTTTTAATATATTTAAAAAAATATATCAAAATAAAAAAACTGCTTTAAAAGTATATGGAAGGCTGAACATTCTAAACGTTCCATTTTCTTTGGCCTGGAGGTGGCGACATTCCAAAACTCTAGACCATCAGTTTTTACTGTAAGTGATCCAAAACGAGAAGGAACAAGTGTAACTTTAAAACACGTTTAATCACTTCACTACATCCAAAGATCTGTTCTTGTGTGTAGAAGACTCTCCTGTGTCTTAAAACTGGTCATTTTGCTGTTTAATCACATGGTTTAGTAGGCTACCCATTGAATCCATGGAACTTTTTTTTTCTTTCAGAAGATGTGTGTTTACTAAAATAGGCAATTCTTCACACTAAGATTTTTTTTCCTTAAACAGTTGTTTAGGGAATCAGACATGAAGTAGATCTCACATGAGCTGTTTCTGGCTGGTGCCTCTTTCTGAGTCCTGTGTTTTGAAGTGATGGCCGAGGGAGAGATGTTGTGACCCAGAACATCTCTTTGTGTGCTTGTGTTTGCTGAACCTGAACGTCTCCACGTAAAGTCAGATGTTATTTGGTTGTGCTCGCAGTTTTCTCGAGGGCTCTTCTGTAGACAAACATCTTCACAAAACATCTGCTTACTTCAGCAAATATCAAGGAAGAAGCAAATGTCTGTTCGTCCTGATGTCCTTGTTTGCAGTGGAGTGTCGTCAGACACATAAAGCAACCATTTCCAGCAAAAACATATGACGCACAAATGCTTTGTAATTAACAGAGTAAATACAATATACTAAATAGACTAGAATAACAAAACACATACTGAACAGCAAACCTAAATAATAATATTAAAAAGAAAATAATAATAAAGCAATAATAATCAATAATGATGAGAGCAATAATAATAAGAACAGTTTGTAATTCTTTTAAACAAGTTGCTATTGCTTTGGTATATTCATGCAACTGATTAAACACATTTATCTGCGTTTCCCTGCATCATCAGTTGCTAATGTCCTGTTGCTCCAATTGTATTATATAGTTCTCTGTCCAAGTCTTTCCCCTTAAAACATCTAGTCTTTGGTTCATCGTATAAGTCAATAAATGCAGAATGGTTGATCTAGTTGTCAAACTGTCATGAACATTTTCTACACATTTCTATCAAACTGTAAATTTGACATGAATTGTGCAGGTGAATCTTGACATTCTTTAATAAAAAGAATATATCTCAACCAATGCTAAACCAGTTTTATATATATAAAAAAACCTCAAGTGTAACTGTGAATCCTTTCCAGTCTCTTTCAATCAATATCCCACAAACAGTAATGTGCACAGTAAATTTGTACTTTTGAAATGGATATTTATGGCACACATAAGAAGTGCAGCTTTCTAAATTTTAATAAAGCAACTGTCATCCAAACTGTTGTCATAGTTTACATTATAATCCTAACAGAGTCCAGCGTTATATTGACAACATGACTTTGCATTTTGACTATCTTGTTTGTGAACTATGACACAAGGACTTTTCATTCTGAAGGCACTGATATGTTACTTTTGCAAGTAATCCAGTGTGTGGGGATATCTGTACGTATTGTTTTGAGAAATGCACATACTTCTTTGCAAGTATTAAGAATGATTCAAGAAATGCACCAAAGCGACTGAGAAAAACTGTAATAATAATAATAATAAAAAACTCTATCCAGGGACTGGTTTGGTGGGTTGATGTGTGTCAGCTGTGGGGATGCCAGGTGGTCTAAACAGAGTCTTTAAAGTGGGCAAAGTGGGTCACCTCTTCAAATGCTGCAGGAGCTCAGCTGCCTGGCCTCATCTCATTTAAACCAGAGAGAGAGCCAGAGAGAGAGAGAGAGAGAGAGAGAGAGAGAGAGAGAGAGGGAGAAGGAGAGAGAGAGAGAGAGAGAGAGTTGCTGCTTTAGGTAAAGGGGAAGAGGAAGGACAAAGAGAGGGAGAGAAGGTGGGTAGGTATGTGAGAAAGACCCGATGGACAGCTCAGCTGAAGAGGGGGAGGAGATTAGAGGTCAGATGTGAATTCAGCAGAGAACATGGCCTAAAAACCCATACGTTTTGTTTCGGATATATTTGGACTGGGAAAAAAATGTTTACTTAGATTCATTTGTAAGATATGTATATACTATTTATCTTATATATTATACATTATATTAAGATATTGTTTATATTGTGGAATTTCTACTTCAAATATTTGATATTTAAAGACGTTGGCTGGATAATATTGTGTAAGATTTGCATCAAATCTTTTGCTATAGTGTCCTTGTTTTGTAATGCAAAATAAAAGGCATATTTTTATTACATACGCTTATACGACTATAAATCGCACAACAGCCTTATAGCGCAATTTACTTTGACATATTACAGTTATTTTAATTGTAAATCCCATTATATTGGCTACATGGGGGAAATAAAAGCAAAGGGTTAAAAATGTAATTATCAAATATCTTGCCAAATATAAATTGATAACCACAATCACAGATACTTTACCCAAGCAATAATATATTTAAATCAGTACAATTTTCTTTTTTCTAAAATCCCGGAAAATGTCGATATAGTGTCACGGTTTAATATTTCGATGTGCTTCTTGCAGAGCAATGTTTCATGAAATCTTCATTTCTAAATCACACTTTTTCGTGATTGAAAGCTAGAATTAATAAAAAACAACACATTATGTTACGCATGATTTAGCCATAAACATTCGATTTTCTCTGCCCTGAAAAAAATTTAAATAGCCTATAGTCTTTAAAATATATTCACAGAATACTGTGCATTTTAAATAAAAATAATCGGTCTAATTTTCTTTATCTCTAAAAACGTTACTCGGGAAATGATTGACTATTAAACAAACTTTATGTATAAATCTTTATATAAACTGTAAATATTAAAGCCTATATATATATATCATTCTATATGAGTCATGCTTTATAGTTTAAGATTAATAAAAAACTGAATATTGCACCGTGCACAATCAGGGTATCTTCCGTCCATTCCAAATCCGTTTTAAATTAAAAAACAGAAAACGAAAAACTCAAGAGGATTCAAGTGAGAGAACATGTATTAAATAACGAGAAATGTAAAAATGGCTCGTTTATTCGTTATTCCATCTAGGTTAACAAACGGAAAATGAGTTTTTGACTTGATTTCTCATTTTGTCGTTTGGGGTTTAAAAAACGGTTTATGGCTTCAATATTTCATTCGCACTTGTGGGCGGAGCTGAAACGCTCCTTTCATCTGATTGGTCGGATCGCTCCGCCTTCAACTCGGGCTCCTCAGTCTTTCAGAATAAGAGTCTTACAAGAGCAATATCTGAAACCAGATGTAGACACATAATTCGCTTGCAAGTCACCCCTTTAAATTATTTCTAGGTTATAGTATTGTATGAATATTGTCCCACTGTAAATACAGTGCAAATAGTTCTGTCTCCTGGGATAAAAGTGAAGTGGAAATAAAAATCAATAATAGACTGAACATTTCCATGATAATATGTCTGTAACATTTACCACTCTCATCTTTTAAGTCTAATGGCACTAGGTAGGTGTGTGTGACATTAATAATTAATTGTGGAAATTAATATAGTTAAATTTATTAAATAAATTAGAATTATTAGTTTTATTACAGACAAAATTGAATGATGTTTCTCTTTTAGTCTTCTTTGTTGGCCTTGACAACGACTAAAATTTTATTGTTTCACCAAATTCAGCTCAGATCTTCAGACTCGTTTGACTCGTTGCTGTAACTGGTCAGACTTTTTCCTTCTCAAAAAATCCTAGTGACTTTCATTATCTGAGCGATGAAGATCTTACACTTAAGGTCCACTAGAGGGGGAGACAGGATTTCTGTTTATGTAAGTTTAAATGACAGATAAATACATTAATTTCATGTGTACTACCATGAATATGCCATATCTGTGTAACACAGGTTCTTCAATGATAGATGGTGTGGTAGGGGGGTATACCTTAGCTCAATGATAGCTGTATAATATAAAACAACATTAACTACTGCAGCTGGTACCAAATAAAAATGATTAAGTTTTGGAAAAACTGCAAGTCAAATGTATTTGCACAAATGACTTGCTGTTACATAATACCCCATATGCGTTGTTGGGGACGTTTTCGTCCACTAGGGGGTAAAGTTGAGTCTTATTTTGGCCACAACTTTCTCTGTGTTGCAGCTAATGGAATGATTGGTGACAAATCTTATTTTGACACTTATTTTGGGAAAATGCTTGAAATTTTCAAAAACTCAACAGTATACTGTGGGTAAATTCACTACCCTTTTGTTTTGTTCGGGATGAAAACACCCACTAAATTAAAATGCTGTAAAAATGTCTCAGAAAAAGATTTTTTTTGTTTTTTGCATAAATCTATTAATCACCCTCAGTCCTGATCAAACTACCAAATGTAAAAAAAAAAATCCAAGATTTTAACTCTTTAATTACCAAGTTCATAAATTATGTCACTGATTTGGGAAGAAAAAACACACACAAAATGACATATTTTCAATATAAAAAGTAATTGTGGACTGGATATTTTTTTTTACCTTTTATGACAGTCTTGGGCATTAGTAACTGTAGATTAGCTTTGATGTATTGTTAGTTTTGTGCAGCATTAGATTTTAATTTTTTATTACATTTATTGTTGGTGGCTGTTTTTGTCCCATTGACTTCCATTATAACGACATTTTTTGATTGCAAAGCCATGGCACCATATAATCATGCACTCTTGGTTGTTGGTGGTTTTCCCTGTTGGAAAGAGGTAACATTTGTTATTTTTACAGTTGATCACTAGGTGGGACCATTAACCCTTTAGGCCTGTGCAAAAAAAGGCTTAGTTTCTGGCCTGTATATAGAGTTATATGGAGTTTAACAGCAAATTATAGTGTGTGTGTGTGTGTGTGTGTTTGAGAGAGAGAGAGAGAGAGAGAGTGTGAGAGCGACCTTTGTTTACCTTCCTTGATGTATCTGAAAAAATCCAAATATGCACCTCATGCTCTCAGAACTACATGGACTAAACAATAAAAAAAAAAGAAGTGTGTTTATGCACCTGCTGACTTTTGATGGTGAAAAGAACGGAGGGCCTATGTGTGAAATGCTTGTCTTTTCTTGATGGTGAAGCCAGTTTAAAACCTTTAAATCTTATAAAAAAACTACTTTGAACATAATTGATTATGGACCAAAATGCAACACCAACTTCAAATAAGCAGCAACTCGCTGGAGGGGTCAAGCTGCATAATCATTTCTAAAACTCTGGTTCAAGTCAAGCCCTTTCTCGTATTGCTTGCTGCTCTTCTCACCATCAAATGACCAGAAGGATGGCATGCAAGTGTTTGAATCCATGTACTGTTTTTGTTTAGTCTATACTTATCACCACCATTAAAAGGCAGCAGGTGCATAAATAAACTTTTGTTTACTCCATGTAGTTCTGAGAGCTGTGGTGTACATTTAGATTTTCTCAAATACATCAAGGTAAGTGCGCAAAAGTCTCTCTCTCTCTCTCTCTCTCTCCTACACACATACACACAATGTAATTTGCTGTTATACTCCACATAACTCTATATACAAGTCAGAAACTAAGCTTTTTTTTGCACAGGCCTATCTAAAGGGTTGATGGTCCCACCTAGTGATCAACTGTTAAAAATAAAAATTTTTACCTCTTCCCAACAGGGTAAACCACAAACAATCAAGAATGCATGATTATGTTTCATGGCTTTGCAATCAAAAATGTAATTATAATGGAAGTCAGTGAAAAAAAACAACATCCACCAACAATAAATTAGGGGGAAAAAAATTTATCTAATGCTTATAGCAGTTTAATTGAGTGAATGTTTTCATCCCGAACATAATGAAAGGGTAGTGAATTTGAACAATGCACAAGGGATACATAATAATTTTTATTTGGCACCAGCCGCAATTAATGTTGACAGCTAGCAGGAGTGTGGTGGGGTGCGAGGTCTGTTTTGACCAATGGATGGAGACCTCAAGGCAGTGGCCTTAATGCTTATCTGAAGATTTGTCTTTATAGATTACAGTTTACATTGTACTTACTGAAGTACACCTCTGCATGCAGACACCCAACTGTACAAATTCATTTATAGATTTAAAACCCAGTCCTGAACCGGAAGAACCATGTTCTGCAGAGTTCAGTTCCAACACACTTGCTTGGACATTGCTACTGATCCTGAAGACCTTGCTTAGCTAAGGTGTGTTTATTTGGGGTAGCTAAACTTTGCAGGACACTGGCCGTCCAAGAGGAGGACAGAGAGTCCTGACATTAGCATTTACATTCAGTGCATGTGATTTATCAACACTGAGTACATCTTAAAATGTACAGCTCATGAAGAATTGACAAACAGATGGACAAATGGACAAACATTAAATGCATAAACCAGTGTGAATAAAAAATATATTAAAATACATTTGGAGGTATGTTGAAAAAGCCAGAATGGGAAGTTTTAAAGTACAGCTTGAAGTGTGAAGTTTATTCTTGTACACAGATATGGCATATTCATGGTAGTACACATGAAATTAATGTATTTATTTGCCATTTTACGTAAATAGAAATCCTGTCTCCCCCTCTAGTGGACATTAAGTGTAAGACCTTCATTGCTCAGATAATGAAAATCATAGGATTTTTTGAGAAGGAAATTTGGTGAAACATTAAAATTTTAGTCGTTGTCAATTACTCTCATAATAAATGATAATAATGTTCAAATATATGTTGGCTTTCTCAAGGCCAACAAAGAAGACTAAAAGAAAAACCATTCAATTTAGTATGTAATAAAACGAATATTACTAATTTATTTCATAAATTTAACTATAGTAATTTTCCCAATTAATTATTAATGTCACACACACCTACCTAGTGCCTTTTGACTTAAAAGATGAGAGTGGTAAATGTTACAGACATATTATCATGGAACTGTTCAGTCTATTATTGATTTTTATTTCCACTTCACTTTTATCCCAGGAGACAGAATTATTTGCACTGTATTTACAGTGGGACAATATTCATACAATACTATAACCTAGAAATAATTTAAAGGCGTGACTTGCAAGTCACAGCAGCACGAATTATGTGCGCAGCAACATCTGACTCAAATATTATGTTAATTAACAGTGAGCGGTGGTTTCAGACACTACTCTTATAAGACTCTTATTCTGAAAGAATGTAAGATCGAGTTGAAGGCGGAGCGATCCGACCAATCAGATGAAAGGAGCGTTTCAGCTCCGCCCACAAGTGCGAATGAAATATTGAAGCCATAAGCCGTTTTTTAAACCCAAAAGGACAAAATGAGAAATCAAGTCAAAAACTCATTTTCCGTTTGTTAACCTAGATGGAATAACGAATAAACGAGCCATTTTTCAATTTCTCGTTATTTAATTCATGTTCTCTCACTTGAATCCTCTTGAGTTTTTCGTTTTCTGTTTTTTAATTTGAAACGGATTTGGAATGGACGGAAGATACCCTGATTGTGCACACACACACGAGCAGAGAATGCATTTGGGGTTCTGCAGCGAAACATCGTCCACGAGGAACTGAATTACAGATAATCTGGAAATCCTACAATCTCTGTAGTTTTGTTAGCGTTATAGAAAATAAAATCAACTTCTTCTAAAAAGTAAAAATTAATGAATACATTTTAAAAATCGAAAACTTTTAAATCGCGTCTCTCTCCTACTGCAATGCATTGAAATTAAGTGCATTGGCATATTTTGTTTCCCCATCCCTTCAAGTAAAATAGTAGAAAATATCAGTTTCAAAAGATTGTCTCATTTTCATTTCGTTAGATTTTTATTTGAAATCATTTAGTCTATGCCATGCACTCTATCTTTATTATAATTTTTTTGAATAACAAATATGTTAACTTAAATGACGATGAATAGCCGTTTAGAAATAATGTAGGCTACCATATTTAGTCTTTTGAGCATGTATTAAGACAGTAATAAATCGATTCGCACCGAGCTGCAGGCCTTCAACACAGTTCGAGTCTTTATAGGTCAAACAAATCTGTTCGCGGAAACTTAGAGGCATTAAAACAGTTCCAAAGACTAATGATTTTATTAACATCCAGTCAGACCTTACCTCATTTGAAATCACTGCAGGGGATTCTCCGTAACTTATACATTTTAATAAACGCGATTCTATTTCAAATGCAATGGCAAACTGGGGTTCCACACTGTCAGAGGCTTTCTGTCTATAACTATTAGCATCATTTCAGTCCTTCAATAACATTAATTGCGGGAGGCAGCAGAAGAAAGGCTGTTTAAGTGCTCTGTCACTTGCGTTGGACCTTTCACCTCATCACAGGCTGGAATGCGTCCTCAAGAGCGCCACGGAGCCACATGTACACCTGGAGACTCACCGTGCGCAAGCCTCTGGAGGACAACAGAAAGGCGATTAAACAACGACAAGTCGTTGTTTTCTACTTTCCGATTTGGACCTCTCAGCTACAAATATTTAACAACTGATTTATGATTTAATTACGTCCACAAAATAAACCTTTCAATGGGCTAAAGGTGTTTTTGAGATAGCAAAAGTCATGGTTTACATCTTTTAAAACATTAAAGCTAATAACAAACAAAAATAACAGAGCAGGCAATAAATTCATGTGAGGTCTGGTATTTTACGCAAACGATTAAAACGTGGTTTTGGAAGGTCTGCTAAATTGCACAAATCCAGTTTAATTCTGACGTTAAACACACCTAAAAAGAAGTCCTTTCAGGGCTGAATTTGTTTAAAAATGGAGAAAGCGTTGAGATAACCCGTGTTATTTATTTACAACATTGCGCCACGCGCCTCTGACCTTTCCAAATGTTTCGTGATATTTTATGGAAATAATGCAACTGTTTCAGGACTTGTATTTGTGGTGGCGTTTTTAAACGTGCTTTATTTTGCATTAGCCTACCACAGTTTTGGTTGAATAAATAAAATATTACATAATTTCTTTAATTGTGCGCGCATAAAATGTAGATTAGATACACCAAATATGCCAAATAAATAATCGTTCGTTTACAATAAATAAATAAATAAATAAATGTGCCGATGATAAGACCTTATCAAACAAAAACAGATGATCAGATGAATTTAAATGATCACGAGGGAATTCGAATAAACAAAATTCTGTCCCGCTGCTGAGAAGCATCCAGTTAAAAATGCTTTGCTCGGTTTTCGTCCAGACCATTTCTTATTTCACTATAGCCTACAACCATAAACAAGCACATGCTGACTGATTACCTGCTGTATTTGGGAGCTTTCATTCGAACCTCTGCCTTTGACTCCTGAGAAATCCAAAACAATGAATGTGTGAATTCACTATTTAGAACTTTTTCCTTCGCTTTTTTTAGTTGCAGGTTTCTCTCTGCGGACTGTGCATGGAGCTGAAGACACACGGGTGTGTTTTGAGTTTGTAGGCCATGCCCTCTGACTTTATATTCTACAGGGTAAAAGGGACCTCGATTTGCATACTGAAAAATCCCACAATTCTAGCAATAAACTTTAAATTGGCTGTGGCATTATGATCTTATACGCGTGAATACTTTACTTAACCACATTTGTGTTTTGAGAATGGTTTTATAACGTTTAAAATTATTTCATGTTTAAATTGAAACTATGCTTTATTTATTTTATTTTATTTTATTTAGGTTGAATAGGAACACACTGAATTATAGTTCTGGATTGGTGCCGTCATTTCAAACCAAATAAACATGCCATCCTTGTGATTTTAGCATGAATTATCATCAAGTGAAATTGTACAACCCGAGCGTCCAATTCTGACGCATTGCATGTCAAACCGAGCTCTCAAGTTCATATAAAAAGAAATCTCCGATGTTTGGAGGAGAATTCGCCACTTATCATAATGTGAAAGCTTAGATAGATTGATGTAAAAAAGCTGACGCCACTTGGAAGCTCAAAATGATACAAATTTGCTAGCGGTTCTGATGGCATTCTTTGCGTATCTTTTGCTCTGTGAGTATTTTCTTCAATTACTAGGATGTCAATGGCTCGTTTGGCTCGTCGCTCCGCCCCCCGAGTTTGTCGTAAACCCGCAGTCTGACGGGAATAAGGCAGAAATAAGAGCGTCCAGGACTCGTCCGTTTCTCCAGGACGCACACTCGGACCTCGGAGAACGCGGTTACGCACGGCGGACACTTGGCGTCTGGCGGCAGCGCGCGCATCCACGGGCTTGTGGCAGCTTCAGCAACCTCGCTCGCGGGCTGAACCATGTCCTTGAGCCCCAAACACTCAACGCCTTTCTCAGTGAGCGACATTTTGAGCCCGATCGAGGAGACCTTCAAGAAGTTTGCAGCCATGGAGAGCAGCGCGAGCCTGGCGTCTCCTCTGTACAGACAGACTCAGGTGTCTCAGGCGAACCTGCAGCAGCACAGCATGAGCCATAACACCTACCACATGCCGCACTCGCAGTTCTCGCACAGCGCCATGGGAGGATACTGTAACGGGCCTATCGGCACCATGGGAGACCTGCCGTCCTATCAGGAGAGCATGAGGACCGGCGCGACGGCCACGGCTTGGTACGGCTCGAACCCGGAGCCCAGATACCCAACAAGTGAGTCCGCTCAGCAGAATCATCCTGCATACTTCACCGGATCAATATCCATCTAAAAATGTCATGTTATTTACAGAATTACAGAAATCGAACAGCGAAGATTTCTGTAATTCTCTCGTTTTTAAAGAAATCAATTAGCCATTTGTTTACACACTGTCGAGCTGTCATATTATAGAGACTTATGGAATTTGTTCTGAATATATTTATTTCTTTAAAATAAATAACAATGCAAGTCCACAGCCTACAAGTCAGAAAACTTGCGCATTTAACATGAAATAATGATATAAATTAATAGGCCAATATAGAGACCGTGAAAAATAATAGTAAATCAAACGGAGTAGCCCATTTCACTACGTTTTAGAAGAACGTACTTCATCGTTTATTTCGGCCTTTCTGCCTCATAATTTCATGTTTCATTCAATGTTACTTTCCGTTTTCTTTCACTATTTAAGAGATTGCAATGTCCAAGTAAAAATTGTTTCTAAGTAAACCCTGCACCATTTTAGTGTTGAAAGAACTTCACTGAATTATTTTCTCTTTTCGGCTTTGGATTTAAAATATTTTTTTATTTAATTCTCATATTCATTCGATTTAATTTAGAATAGACCTAGCCTGTGTACGTTTTGTAGGCTACACTTTGTCTGTAAAAATAAAATAAAATAAAAAATAGATAATAATCAGCTATAGGCTATACATGTAGGCTACTATAATTTCTTTCTATCTTATTTGAAATTCAGTTTTATACCAAATACAACGAAAATACATTTCAGAAACACTCTTTACTCAGAAAGTACTAGTAAATTTCACAAATAAACAGCAAGTAGCACACTGAATTTAACGTTAAATTTAAATTTAAAAAAGGTTTCACTATTATTTTCTTGGAAAAAGCTTTATTTACAAATTCGTTTTATTTATTTCTAATGTGTGTGTGTGTGTGTGTGTTATGTTTCCAAACACTGCATAAGGTTTTGAAACTGCGCATCGATGTTAAATGTAATGTGCTTGTTCTCTGTAGTCTCCAGGTTTATGGGTCCATCGGCGGGCATGAACATGGGAACATTACCGGGCATGGATGCAAGTAAATCTATGGTGACTTTACACGCGGCGCCGCGGAGGAAGCGGCGCGTGCTCTTCTCTCAGGCGCAGGTGTACGAGCTGGAGCGCCGCTTTAAGCAGCAGAAGTATCTGTCGGCGCCGGAGAGGGAACATTTGGCCAGCATGATTCACCTGACCCCGACCCAGGTCAAGATCTGGTTCCAGAATCACAGATATAAAATGAAACGCCAGGCGAAGGATAAAGCGTCGCAGCAGGAGGACAGCGGAAGCCTGTGCGCGCAGCAGTCGCCGAGGCGCGTGGCCGTGCCGGTGCTGGTTAAAGACGGTAAACCGTGTCAGAACGGCTCCAGCACGCCGACGTCGGTCCATCAGCAGGTGCAGAGCGTGCTGGGCAGTGAGACTCTAGCTTCGGCCGAGGATCTGGAGGAGATGTCGCCCAGTCCTCCTCTGATGAACAGCCTCTCTCAGACTGACGCCGCGCTCATCGAGTACACGAGCGGCATGGTGAGCTCCAACCTGCTGTACGGCAGAACGTGGTGATATTTCCGCCGGCGAGCATTTTTACCAACACAGACAATAATAACGACAATTGCATTTCCTCAAAGACCTTTTTTAAACAACATTCGTCTGATGCAGCGGTTTGCGGACCCTCACGTGATTTGTATGGATTGTAACATTAAATCCTTATTGACTGAAAACCTTGGTGCGGATGAGAAGTGTGTGATGAAGACTAGTCTAGCGTGATGCCATTAATCCGACATCAGTTTTGTTGCTTTGTAAAATACGAGCTGTAGATGAAATGTTTTGTGTACATATCTGACACTGGACAAAGAATGCTTTCTTGAAGTCTTTTGTAAGTTTTAAAGGAAACAAAATAAATATGAGTGCTGCAAATATGAAAGAAACCACTTGAATTCAGAGTTAAATCTTTTTTGTTCCTCATTTTTTTTAGAGAGCAAACAGTGATTATAATGCCTTATAGGTCTAAAATTACTATCTTAATAGAAAAAATAGAATTATAGTAATTATAACTCGGACCAAGAAAATCCTAAAAAAAAAAAAAAGTTTTAATTGAAACAATTTCAGTCTTTCTACTTCCGAATGTAACGTTTAATTATTTTACTTAATGTTTCATTTCAATTAAAGATGAAACTTTCTAGCATTTCTTAGTGAAATTTCCCCACATTTGAGCGTCCAAAAAAGCTTGTTAAAGATCTCAACTCAGGCGATTTAGATTTTAAAAACTACATATAGCAATATATTTTCGTACTTTTATGTGCTTTAAATTTTGAAAGCGATTATACTTTCTTTTTTATCTCAATTCATATTGAAAACCACAACTGATATTAAAGCAAGCTTATTATATTTTTTTTAACCTTTCATGAAATGTATTTCCTTATGAAACATTTTATAAGAAATAGTTTGTTTCCCAAATTGTTACATTTAAATCATTTGTGTATATGGACCTTTATTTTTGCATTGCTCAATCTTATTTTACATGAATTTAACGAAAAATGTAATTAAGTAAATTAACTAATGTTGGTCATTTTTATACATTTTAGTCCACTCTGCATTATTACCATTTAATCCATTCATTAATTCAAGGCTAATTTTAAACCAACTCTCAAAATGTCCATATGCATAATTGCCAAGAAATAAGCAATGAATATTCATTTAAAGATTAAAATAGACTACAAAAACTGACTCTGCTCTCCACAGCAGTTAATAAATAGATCTGCATAAAAAATTGGGTACCTAATGAACTCCTAATAAAACACACAAACGAAGAAAAAAAAAAAAAAAAGCAAAACTCAGCAGTCTTGTCTCTTGTGTATTTCATAAGTTTTACAGGCATATCCTTAAAAATAAGTACATAAGAACATTTTGTCAGTAAAACAAGAAAAAAAAAATCTCTACAAATTAAAAGCCCAAAAGAGACAATGTTTGCTTGGAATAGAAAATAAGAAGCCTTCTTTCACATAAGGCTGAGAGAGATCAGTTCCAGTTGTTGCGTCTTGACGGCGGAGGCAACCCATAACCCTTTCCAAACCCCTGAAAGACAAGCAGAGCTTTCTATGAGCGCGAGAGTTTACACCTGCGTGTTTTCATTGAAATGATGAGGTGACGGTCAGACCTGCTGTTGTCCTCCTCTGTGGCTGTCCTGCTGGTTTTGAGGGGGTCTCCATCCTCCTCGTCCTCGCTGCTGGTTCTGTTGGTACGCAGTGCTCTGGGACTGCATGGACCGGTCCCAACCGTGAGATCCATGCTGGAACCTGTGGAGATCAGAGCACTCGCTTCAGCAAACACAATGGTCACTTTAAACACTCACAGAAGAGAGAGAGAGCGCGAGAGAGAGAGAAACAACGTCTTCAAGAAGCTCTAGCAGGGAGAGAAAAATAAAATCCCTATTGCACTACTAATTCCTATTGACTGAAATATTTCTAGAGCACATCTAGAATTAAAAAAAATATATACATTTACACATTGTTTGCTGGACATTCTAAGACTTGTTCATTTCCAGTCATTTTAGATAATGTGTAATGTTTAAATAAAATTACCAAACAAAATCTAACAGCTTCTAAATATTGAATAATTTCACATATTTGTCATATATATATATATATATATATATATATATATATATATATATATATATATATATATATAGTCCAAGGGTTTTCAACACTCATAACAACCACAAATGTTTTTTGAGCAGCTAATCAGCATATTACAATGTTTTTTTTAAAGATCATATGACCCTGAAGTCTGAAGTAATGATTCTGAAAATTCAGCTGTGCATCCCAGGAATAAAATTACATTAAAATATATTCAAATAAAAAAAAGTTAGATTTAAAAAAAAAAAAATAATAATAATAATGAGAATCACATTTTTTTTTAAATCAAATAAATTCACCCTTGAGCAGAAGAGAAGACCCTAACATTTTAAACCGTATAATGCATATTTAGCTAAATATATTTTCACAATTAATTAACCTCCATGACTTATCTGAGGCTTGAATGATCACATTTTTACCATTCCCTGATATTTTTGGGTTTTCCAAGACTACGGAAACACTAATCTTTCATGTGAAACCACAAAAACCTCAAATCCAGCAGTACAAATAATGAAATTTCAGCTGAAGTGGCTTTGTAATGCAAAGGCCAGCTCGTTCTTTTATTCCCACTTCACCCATCGCCATCAAAACTAGTCTAAAGTCTCCCGAACGCTTCAAATAACACGGCTGTAACCTGTGCTCCACCGTAAACCAGCTCACCTCCCCAAACATCTATCGTTCTCTAAAGAAGAGAGCTGGACATCAGCATCCCTCATTACTGACGCAGCTCACAATCTTCCTGAGGAATCCATAATCCCTCCTCCAGGTTCCTTGTGCGTTTCATTCGGCTCCATCCCGAAGGGTTAAAGAAACTCTGCTCTAATAACTACTGACCTAAGGTGACACGGGGCCACAATGGGCAGCCGGGCCTAAAAAGTTGAACCAAAAGAAGCTGATTAGTTCCTGAAGTGGTCTGGAGCCAGAATCAATGGCGGCTCTGTGGGGCCCCCAGTGGCCCCTGCGCACAAGAGACGGTGAAGCACAACCGCATTAGTGCTGCCTCATTAAGCCCTGCAAACCTCTTTAAGAGAACATTTGTTTATCACGCAGAGAAACTAATTCAGTCCGGCCCCCCCAGGAAGAACATCAATAACTTGCATCCTGCACAGGAAGACCGCTAACACCAGGAGAGGAAAGGCAACTGGAGTCTGCTCCGTCGTTTCAGAGCATTTCACAGACCAATCAGTAGATTATTCTTGTGCATCTGCAGGATTATTCAAATCAAATTTAAAGGAGTAGTTCACTTCCTGAACAAAAGTGAGCAGATAATGTATTCACCACCTTGTCCTACAAGATGTCGGTCTTTACTCAGTGGAAAACAATTTTTTTTTGAGGAAAACATTTCAGGAATTTTCTCCATATAGAGGACCTCTATGGTGCAAGAGAGTTTGAACTTTCAAAATGCAGTTTAAAAATGCAACTTTAGACTGCTCTGAAGCTGAGAAAGAAGGGTCTTATCTAGTGAAACGATCATCCATGTTCTTAAAAAAAACCCTCACTAACATACTTTTTAATCTCAAATGCTTGTCTTGTCAAGTTCTGCGTGAACTCTGTGCATTCCAGTTCATGACAGTTAGGGTATGTAGAAAAACTCCCTTCTAAAAAAAAAAAAAAAAAAAAAAAAATAGTTTTTGCAAAATAACTGCTGACTGTACACAATCCCTCAGTCGGCGATTTGCACTCTACTAGTTTGGTCTGTAACTATGCTCTATTTGTTTGATTATTAATGTCTGTGTAGTACAGCGTTGCACACAGATGATAAAAACATTAAGCCTTGACTGTCATTATTTGTGTGAATTTACAAAGCATACCAAATTGAACAAAACTATACAAATGCTACATTTGAATTTGTGAACCGTATCCACAGTATAGCAAAATACACATCATGGAACATCATAATAGCTGTAGTCTATTGTAACATGTTAAACCGTAAAATGACTAAGAAACACGATTTAGAGTTCAGATACAGGTTTTCACCAACCAACTTCACATTTCAGCCTTTTAATTATTATTATTTTTTTTTACGTATCTTGCCGTCTTAATTGTTTAGATATTTAGAAGGCATATTAGCTTCTTATCAATCCAGTTTACCAGTTCAAATTTACAACGGATTAAAAAAAACGGGTCAGTTTTCGCCCTGGTCTGAACAAAAACAGATGATGGCTTACTGAACGGAAATTAGTTTTCTGCCAGTAGGTGGCACTTTGGAGCAGCAGAAATATAGTGGTTTCCATGGTAACAGCTGTTTACAAATGTTACTTTGTCAGGCATTAAAAGGTTTAAAAAAAAAGAAAAAAAAAAAGAAAAAAAAAGCCTTCAATATTTTTATGAAGACGTTCAGTTCCCTTCATTTAATGTGCCAAGTTTTGACTGTGATACACAGTGCTCATATTTCTTTTTTGTAGTTTAATCCAGCCAAATTTTGATTGTCTTTCCATCTCCAAATTTAATAGATTCTAATTGTACAGTAGGTACAGAAAGTATTCAGACCCCCTTAAATTTTTCACTCTGTGTTATATTGCAGCCATTTGCTAAAATCAAAGTTGTTGTTTTTTTCTCCTCAATGTACACACATCACCTCATTCACAGAAAAACACAACTGTTGACATTTTTGCAGATTTATTAAAAAAGAAAAACTGAAATATCACACGATCCTAAGTATTCAGATCCTTTGCTTTGACACTCATATATGACTCCGGTGCTGTCCATTTCTTCTGATCATCCTTGAGATGGTTGTACACCTTCATTTGAGTCCAGCTGTGTTTGATTATAATGATGGGACTTGATTAGGAAAACCACACACCTGTCTATATTAGACCTTACAGCTCACAGCGCATGTGAGAGCAACTGCCTGAAGAGCTCAGAGACAGACTTGTTGCAAGGAACCGATCCGGCCAAGGTTACAAAAACATTTCTGCTGCACTTAAGTTTCCTAAGAGCACAGTGGCCTCCATAATCCTTAAATGGAAGATGTTTGGGACGACCAGAACCCTTCCTAGAGCTGTCCGTCTGGCCAAACGGAGCTATCGGGGGAGAAGAGCCTTGGTGAGAGAGGTAAAGAAGAACCCAAAAAAAAATCACTGTGGCTGAGCTCTGGGGATGCAGTCGGGAGAAAGTTGTAGAAAGTCACCCATCACTGCAGCCCTCCACCAGTCTGGGCTTTATGGCAGAGTGACCCGACGGAAGCCTCTCCTCAGTGCAAGACACATGAAAGCCCCCACCTGAAGGACTCTCTGGTCTGATGAGACCAAGATAGAACTTTTTGGCCTTAATTCGAAGCGGTATGTGTGGAGAAAACCAGGCACTGCTCATCACCGGTCCAACACAGTCCCTCCCAACAGTGAAGCATGGTGGTGGCAGCATCATGCTGTGGGGGTGTTTTTCAGCTGCAGGGACAGGACGACTGGTTACAATCGAGGGAAAGATGAATGCGGCCAAGTACAGGGATATCCTGGACAAAAACCTTCTTCAGAGTTCTCAGGACCTCAGACTGGGCCGAAGGTTCACCTTTCAACAAGACAATGACCCTAAGCACACAGCTAAAATAACGAAGGAGTGGCTCCACAACAATCCAACCTGACAGAACTGGAGAGGATCCTCAAATCCAGGTGTGAAAAACTTGTTGCATCTCTCCAAAAACGACTCATGGCTGTATTAGTTTAAAAGGGTGCTTCTACTAAATACTGAGCAAAGGGTCTTAATACTTGACCAATGTGATATTTCAGTTTTTCTTTTTCAATCAATGTGCAAAAATGTCAATTCAGTGTTTTTCTGTCAATATTGAGTGCTGTGGGTGTACATTGAGAGAGAGAGAGAGAAAAAAAAAAGAAAAGAACTTCAATGATTTTAGCAAATGGCTGCCATAAAACAAAGACTGAAAAATGTAATGGGGTCTGAATACTTTCTGTACCCACTGATATTTGTAATTAAACTTTTTTGCATTTAATACTTTTGCAGTTCGGTAAAGTTGAGTTTTACATATTCTATGCATGTTCATATATCTGCTGTATATCAGAAAGTCAAGTTACAATTCTAATTGAAAGGAACACCGACATCATTTTTCGGGTTCGAGCACCTTGCCTTATAGTCTGCAATTGACTGCTTTAAAGTTTTAAACAAGTTTACCGGAGAGAGCGCATAGCTATCATCAGATGTTGAAACTGCAGTTTTCACCACTGTCATGTTTGTTGTGTATGTATGTATTTTGTTATTTAGAGGAAAGTGTGCATAATTTTTCTATCTAAATGCCACTAAACAAATTAATTTCCACACTCTTCTGGTGCGGTTTTGCATGACTTATTAGACTCCATGTGGGAGGGCTGGATTACAGTTTTGTGCTAAAGTGCCCAAATGGTCAAACAGTGTTATTGCAGGACCTTACATTAAGGCACATGAGATTAAATGACTATTCAACAACATCGGTTAACATGCGTTTTTTTTGTTTTTTTTATAGTCACTGCTTGTAAAGACACAATCCAGACAAGCTGGAACCGTACTGTCACAGGTGCACCTTCTGGACAAAACATACGTGACAATGAGTACAGAGAAAACATCTTACCTGGGATACGGTGCAGCGTCATTCATTGGAGCTGGTCGGGAATCTGTGAGGATGAAAACAGGCAATTAATTGTATTAGTGGCATTTACTTAAAGATTCCTCAAATTGTGTCTAGAGGAGAGGTGTGACTTTCCTTAAAGGTCAGACTTAAATTATCGGAGAGGAATCTTAAGTGAATTAAAATTGGGTTGAGGATAAAACAAATAAAATAAAATCCATGCACTGAAATTATAACTCCCAAAACTCTTTTCTCAAGAAAAACTTGAAAAATATATCTTCCCAGCTATTTACATTGAAGATGTCCTCACCCAGGAGATTTATATATAAATAAATAAATAAAATACCGCTAATCATATCCTCTCAACTAAAACGAACAAAAATATATCCTAGAAATAAGCAAAACCTATTTGAAACACACTGTCAACACCCTAGTAACCACTAGAATACAAAAAAGTTCTACAGACCATTAAAAACAATCACATAGAGGCACTGAAAAAACCATTAGGAAGACACTGGCATCCTCCCCTAAAACCCTAGCATTTTAACAGCAAGTTTTGGATAGGCAAGCACCACTCAGAATGTGATAAAAAATAAATATATTTTTATTCAATTCATTTGTTTGGTTTAATGCAGAACCTTGAATCTAAAACGACAATGATTTCCTGAAGAGCTGCTACAGCCGTCTAAAGATAATATTTCAAACGCTACATGAAGCACTGCTGAGTGGGAGGTGTTCTATAAAATCAATTTTGTAATCATTCTTTGACATTAAGCAGCAAAACAACCACCACCACAGCCAAAGACCAGGCTACAGCGGGGTAAAAGGTCTCAACGCTAAATAAATGAGATAGAATTAATTAACCTAATTTGTATCAGCTTTCAATTTAAGCGAAAACAGTTTGAGAGATGAAGTGAATTGTGTTGTTCAGTAATATGAACAGGATTTAGTGTTTGGGAGGGGGAAGGTGGGCCGTCAAAAGTGGCACATTTGCATTTCTTCCCGTGCTAAATGAAATAAGCATTCATCAGCCGACGCTGCGGCGAGCTCAAGTGCTCGAGTTCCAGCGCTGCTGGTCCTTCACAAAGACAGACTTAAAAAAAGTAGCAAGCGGCTTCTTTCCTGATCCGCTGTTGCCAAGGTGATCACCAGCTGTGGGGCTCCGAGCTGTTTGTTTTATAGGGCAGGAGCAGAGATGAGTGTGTGTGTGTGTGTGTGTGTGTGTGTGAGTGAGAGAGTGGGACAAAGACAAGAACTTCAGCCCAAAAGAGAAAGCTGTCATATACAAATGTAGGCTTGAAGGTGGAGTAACAATGGAAAGAAACCAAAATAATTTCCCTGTTTGGAAGCCAAAAGGGATTTTATGGCTTTAAAAAGTGACCTAGGGTCAATGCGAAGAGCTTTAACACAGAAAATAATAAAATTGCATGCACCTAATTTAACAGACTAAGGCTTAGTTGACATTTTTGAGAAAAAAAACACAGCGGTTGCATTCAGTTCACAGCTCTCTATGCTCATGAAGAAATCAGACAATTAAACTCAATGAAGTATATGGAAGTACTCTACAGTCAAATTTTAAATGTGACTGTTGTACAGTTTGTATTTGCTATTCCTAAAAGTGCATTAAAGTTCAGTAAAGGCATAGTTCAACCTCAGGTTATCCAAGATGTAAAGTGTTTCTTCATCAGATTTGCTGATAAAATCATCAGGGTATTAAAAGAAAAGAATAAAACCGGTCTAAAACTGTTTCTAAACTTTTTTTTTTTTTTACAAATATGCAGCTTTTCACCACAAGATGGTAACTGATGGTGGCGTGGATTATTGTGATGTTTTTATCAGCCGTTTGGACTCTCATTCTGATGGCACCCATTCACTGCAAAGGATCCATTGATGAGCAAAATGCAATGCTACGTACGTTTCTCCAAATCTGTTCCCATGAAGAAAAAGGTAACATCTTCAATGGTCTTATATTTTTGGGTGAGCTACTCCTTTACTAATGCTCTTCCAGTGCTTGTACAGACTACATGTTTTTTGGTCATAGTGGAGATTCAAAGTTGGATATAACTTTACAAAGTGAATGATACCAAACATAAAAAAAATAAGCTACAATGTCTTCATCCATCAACTCTTATATGCAGTGTAAAAGCAGGATGAGAGACACTCTTCTGAGGTGATCAACAGCTGCTGTCAGACGTCCTAGACATTTTTAATTTGACAGCCAATAAACACCTTTAAAAATCCAGTATGAGATCTAATGACCTGAGAGAGAAAGAGACCGGACCACCCACTTACACCTCCATTATCAAACACTAATTCATCCCGGCTCATCTCACAACCAGTCAAACGAAAGACGAAATTACAGCCAATTCATCCTGCTCTCAACAAACACCGACCGCAGTCCACACACTGAATGTTGGGAAGGTAAAGCCAGTTGACACAAAGCCCAAATAGGATTACGCATTAAAAACACAACAGTAAACGGTTTTCACATTAATTTAACAGGGATTACATCGTCCCAGAGCGCAGACATACACACAAATGGACCCTGATCTCTGTAATGAACCTCTACAATACAGCTTATCAATATCCATAGATTGAAGACCCCAGGACTGTAATACACAAGTTGGTCCTTTAGCACCAGCTGTTTTGATTAGGGTTAACAAAAGACTTCGGCATGTCACGGGAACTCCGCATTGAGCCGACACCACAGGAGGTAGAGGGAGAAAGACAGCGAGCTGGGAAGAGTTAACGAGGATTTGGTCACTGGCACAGACTCACTTCTCTAGAGAGAAACGGCACAAGCAGAGCGGTCTGAGAAAACCTCATGAGCTGATCAATGCAGTGACGTGACTGATGAAAGTGTTAAAGAAGTTAAATTAGCAGAAAAGCCAAATCTCCCTTTTTTTGGTGGAACACAAAAGGAGATTTTTATGAAAATGGTCACGCTGCTCTTTTCAATGAAAGTGAAATGGGCTGCTGAGCAACAAGGAGGACCAAAAAGAGCTGCATAAAAACTGTAAATACTCATGTACTACATTAAGTCAGTAATCACAAAAAAAAAAAAAAAAAAAAAAGGAAATCAGCACTAACATAGAGGTTGTAAAGTATGTCATGTCACTTTTACTTTTTTTTTTTTTCTCCATTATTCTTTGTTGAATAGAAAGTTAAAAAGAACAGCATTAATATGAAATGGAAATCTTTTGTAACATTATAAATGTTTTTAAATCCCTTTTGTTAAAATGAATAAATCACTGCTGAATAATAGTAATTTATATTTAAAAACAAAAAGTTTGTATGGTATCAAATCACCACCCATGTTCATCATACCAGAAAAGAGTAGCTTGGAACATTGTGCTAAACATCTCTTTTTGTGTAACAGAAGAAAATGATAAATTTGGATCAACTAAATAATGGTTTACCCAAAAATTAACATCAAGTCACTATTAAAATTCACTAACAAAGGAGCTGATATAGATATACATATATATTATACAAAACTCTAATCAAATATCAGATCAGCTCAAGAATAAATAAAAAAAAAAAAAAAAAATTATATATATATATATATATATATATATATATATATATATATATATATATATATATATATATATATATATAATTAATATTTACTCTGATTGCCTTATTCATAGAAGCATGAATGGCATGCAGGGTGGTTAGCGTGCTGTACGTGTAACTGGAGGGTTTTGCGTGAGGGCCTCATCGCACAGGCCAGTGAAGAGCAGCAGTGATCAGCACAAACCCCAAACCTCTATTTGCATCAAGTGGCAGCAGGGCGGCTTCCATTTGCCCACAGATGCGATTATTCATCAACTTGCAAATTACCACATCAAAGTGACTGCGGAGGAGAGCAGCACAGGAGACGGGAGCCGCTCACGGGGGCCAACAGAGACACGGAGGAGGACTGAAGCTCACTGTACACGTTAAGAGCGACTGCTGTCCCACAGTGTCACCAAATTACTGTATTAAACACGGCTTAGACACGAGAACATTCTCTCAGACTCTGGAATAAGAGTGACTGTATGACAAAAACATCGGTGTGAGGAACTGGATGTCATAAGTTACTTTTGCTGGATATTTGACAAAAACATATGTTCATGCTGCTATTAAGATCCAAATGATTACTGGGACATGCAGTGCACACAATATTGCCATTTTGCAATCCTTTTTTTTTTTTATAATTTTGGAAATGCCCCTTTTTTTTAATGAAAAGACTATTGCCAACCAGACAAAGTCCCACTCTTGGAAAGTGTAAAACTCACACTGGTTTTGAGGGTAATGGTCTCTTTGGGGTGGACGGTAGTTTCCTTGGTGATAGTTTCTCGGGGGCGGGGCATTGCTGTAATGACCTCCCCTTTGCTGAGCCCCATAAGATGGGCTGGCTCCAAACTGACCCCGCCCTTGATTTCGGTCCACATAATGACTGAAAAAAAAAAAAAGAAAAGAAAAAAAAAAAGAGAGAAAACATTAGCATTAACAGAAGATGGAAGTTTATATACACATTGAGAATCAGGGTTTGTAGCCTCTGGAGGTCTTTGAGGTTTTAAATTTTTTTTATATAATTGAATCCTAAATACATTAAAATGTCATGGGTTGTTTCTTTTTATATTTCTGGTCCATAGTTGGTCAGATTGTCCCAGAATTGGTTGACTGTTGCGTAAATAGATTTTTTTGGGGTTTAGTTGCTATCAGCAAGTACAATTAAAGTATTAAAAACTTTGGAAATTGAAATAAAGCTAAATTAAAACTCAATATAAAATAGTTAGATTAATTATTAAATTAACATTACCTGGAACAAAATTCAGTCAGAAATGACGACATTGGAACTAAATGATTTAAAAGTTGAGCTACTAAAATAAAAAACATGTGCACACACACATAAAAAAAAATAGATTTTAAATTTAATAATCAAGAAACCACATTAGTATAAATCTCTGATAATAAAATAAAAGGATCAAAATTAAAGTACTAAAATGGAAATAAAAGGCCAAACAAAAGCACATAATTACTAAAAATAAAATAAAAAATATAAAGTCAAAATATTAAGAAATACATTGTTTTGGGTTGGAAAAGGTTGATAATTGATCTAAACTACTAAAATATCCCTAATAGGCGAAATATTTAAACACAATCTTAATAATGAAATAAAGATTACAAATTAGAGATCACAGAACTATCTGAAGTCCAAGAACACCTGTCTGCACCATCCAAATCAAACCCAATAACAGCTTTCATTAAGAAATTAAGTCTTTGGTGGGCAGCATCTGCATACATCTCCTCTAAACACCATGCATAATTCATCTCCCATCAATGAAGCCTGAATTCACCAGATGTTAAATTAGCCCGTTTTATCCCAACTATTGTGCTAATTTGCTTTCTTCTTACTCAATACCACTTAAAAGCATTACATGCAAGAACTCAACAAAATAAACTGATGGATTGGGTGGGATTTTTAATCACTTACTTCAGCTTTCTGAAACCTGATTGGTCCAGATGGGCTTGTTGGCGGTTTGGGTTAAATCCCAGTTGAGGTCTCCATGGGCCGCGGTTACCCTGTTCCCAATCACCCGGTTTAAGGACCTTGTCAGGGATCCTGAAGTGAGAAATTGTAAAATATTAAACATCACTAAAAAGTCCATTCAAACTTGCTTTCATGCGAGTATTCAAAAGGTCTTAATACTTACTTTGCCCCTGGTAGGATAACAGCCTTGAACACAAAACAATCATCATACTGCGGATCCTTGAATTTGATTCTGCCAACCAGAAAACATCAGCATTTAAGTACAAACATTTAAGTGCAATGCCTAGATACATCTCATTCAGACGGATGGCATTAAACCAGACTGCATCTGAAGTTTTTGTCGAACAAATCTGGGTTTCATGCTGTATCTGACCTCTAGAGGAGCCAGTAAATATCAGCAGGACAAGGCCGATGTTTTAATGCCTGATACACGAGTCCTTTAGTAGCTCATAATGCTCAAATAACTGATACACAAACTAATAACCCAAATGAAAATAGCAATTCAAAAGGAATATAGCTCTATATACACTCAGGGCTCGATATTAAGCTTTGACATGAGCTTGTCCTTCAGACGAGTAAATCAACAATCCACTTAAGTACAAAAAAAAAAAGTTTTTTTTTGTTACAATTAAATTTGTCAAAAATATAATTTATTCTGAAGCAGTTTCATCAGTGCTCTATCAGATAGTACTTTTTTATTAGATATTTGCCTTAAATTGATTGCGGTCACACTTTTAAAAACTTTATGAAGGACAATATTTTCCTAGACTGATTAAATTTACTTGTCTCTTTTTACATTGAATTCTTACATGTGATCAATACATTAAGTTAGAATAATAAGACACTATACGGCTGATACCAATCAGTAATGAAATCAGTAATCAACAATATGAAATGTTGGAAAAATGCAATGATACTTCTAAATATGAAATTAAACCAAGTTACTGTCTTAATGAGTGAATCATTGATTCAGCCGATTCGTTCAAAAAATTAAGTAACCTTTTTCTAAATGGCTGGCTGAATCATTGACTCGTTAAAAAATGATTAATTTCTTGACGAAAGACTGTTGTGTTGCTCGCAGATGTGTTACTGTTCTTCTGTGGCTTTGCTTATAACTATTTTAGTTTGAAAAGCAGCAAAAACTATCCATAGTGTCTAAAATTTAAGTCAGCTAATATTACTTGTTTAACTAAAGCTGTATAAAATCAATATCACATTTGCAATCAATCTGAAAGTCGGGGAAAACATGACACCTGCTCATGTGATGTTGCACATTATATAGAATATTTATATATATTTTTCTACCGCAGTATGTTTGTTCATGTTTTTATTGTGTGCTGTTGCGTCGATTTCTCCGTGAGTCTCAACTAACGTGACCTTGATACTGTCAATACATTAACCGTAATTAGTTGCAGTTTAAACAAGGTAATAAAATCATTCTCGCCAAAGTTTCGGTTCTGCCCTAGTTATTGTTTGTTATTTAAATATTGATCAGGTTACTTGTCCGGTCGGGGAAGTAAAATTCTTTCACTTGCCCCTTCACAAAATCCACTTGTCCCAGACAAGCGTTAATGTCGAGCCCTGCACTGATCATCAGTCCTATGAATCATATGATAATCATTTGATGTTTAAAACCAACTCTTACCCAATAGCACTGTTGCTGCTGATGTCTCTCAGTGTTGGGATGGGCGACTCCACTGGTCTGAGAAAGACAAAGAAAAGGGTGTTTCACAGGATTTGTGAGGCTTGTGAAAAAGCTTTTATGCTTGAAAAAGCATAAAAAAAACAAAACAAGATAATTGTGTTGTCCCTTACTTATCTGGTAGAATAGGGTCTTCATCTAGATTTAATATACCTTGGATTCCATGGCAAAGTTCTGCAGGGATCTCAGTTTCCTTGAGAGAGAGGGTTGGGACACTACACTTCAGACTATGGATTATTGATAACACTTTAGATTCTTTAAATTGATTTATATAATTTTTCATTTTAGAAATATTACATACAAAACACACACCTATAAATTGCATAGAAATTTTAAATATAAAGATGAAAAGACTAATTTCAGTTAGATATAACGGCAACATTTATAATTTTCATTCACAAATTACTAATGACAAAAAACGAAAAATATAATTTTATGTAAATGATCTTGTTTTTAATAATAAGAGGAAGATCAGTACCTCATGAGATTCTGCAAGGTAGAGTTCCCGGATGAAGTCACAAAGGGGGTGGGACTTCCCCACAAACACGACATCACTTCCTAGACTGTTCCTTCTCACTGAAAACAACCATAGGATGGTACTGTCAGATTACAACATTAAAGAAACTTAAGCACAAACTATTTATTTTTAAATTAAAAAAAAAACTATGCAACATGACTGGTCAGTATTTCTACTTTTCGGCTATAAAAGAATATGCCTCACCCTCCTCTGGGGACAAATCAGGGTAGACGTCTGCTAGCGCTGCTCGTAATCTCCGCTCGTCGACAAACGGCAATAAAGCAACACCTGTTGAGAGGAGACGAGCAAATGACAATGACAGAAATTATAACACAGTATTCCCTCCTCCTGTTCAGACGGTGAAGCTCAAAGTTGAGTGCTGACCCTGCCAGGCGTACTTCTTCCCATTCAAATCAATGGCAAAGTCATCAGGATAGAAATCAATGATTGAAGATTCCTGTTAGAGACAGATTCAAAAACAGAAAAAAAAAAAAAAAGGTTAGGAATCTTCAAATTCATGCCATTTACATTCAGACATGCCCCTGGTTTTACAGAATTGTGTCAAAAAAAAAAAACAAATAAAAGATAAAGAGAATAATAAAATCAAAACAGAATGCCAGAATATTAAAAAGATAAAATTTTAAGCTGAAAAAAACTAAACAAAAAAAACATTTGTATTCAATTAAAACAATTTTTTTAATGAAACTTACATTGCATTCAGAAAAAAAAATGTTATTGCTTGTCTTGCACATTTAATGATAGCTATAAAATGAATATATAATTATGGAATGAAAAATCTGAAATAAGAAAACCGATGGATACTAGAGGTGCTTGGCTCCTAATAAATCTGCTGATTGGGCATTTAAAAAGAAAAAAAAGAAAAAGAAATCATGACCTAGTTAAATTCTCAAAATAAATCAAATGTAGCTCTGCATTCTCAATCACTTAAAAAGCATTACAGAAGTAGTGGTCAGAGGTAGATCGGTCACTCACTGGGTTTGTCATCAGAGCTCTCCAGGTTTGTGGTAGGAAGTTTCCACTGGCAGCAGGAAATACACCCATGAGCTGCTCCAGAGGTTTGAACTACAAATGAGGAAATATGATGACACTGAGTTAAATCAAGAGTCAACAGCAATTCAAGAACAATGCACTGACACACAAACACTTATGCACTATTTGTTTTGGCTCAGTGCTGCAATGTGTTTCAAATTACCGGTTTGGTCCCTTTCTCGAAATCGCTGAACATGCCCTTGATGTCTTTGAAGTCGGAGGCAAACGGAGCATAATGAAAGGGAAAATACCACTTCCAGGACGCGCAGCCCTGTGACATAAAAACAGACACTTAGAGACGTCCGTCGCACCACACAAAGACGAGTTAAATACATCTTCAGTAACTTTAATCAGAAACGCTCGATTTTTGGAAAGACCTTCAATCCAAGTCATTCTTAAGACCTCTTCCATTATCCTGTCACACTTACAATGGAAGACCTTGATACACCGTCAAACCTACAGCTCAATTAACACTCCAGAGGGCATTTAGACCAGACAGTTTAAGAGAGAGCCTCAACAAAAGACACAAACTATTAAAAAGACCAAAATTTCTGGATTTAGTCCATGTCTATTACTGTTAAGGTCACCAAAATTGTTAAGTAGATTTAAAAAAGTACAAGCCCAAAAAAACTGATCCAAAAACAAGCAGGGAAAATACATTAAGAAAGAAAATAGGAAATTTGTAAATGGATGCCTGTATCTGGATTTCTTTTCCTACGGTTGGGAGTTGAGAATCAATTCTTTGAAATGGCACTTAATTAATCCTGAAATCAAAAGATTCAAGATCCAACGATTCATTTCTTCATGCAAAGTTGCCCATAAAGTCCCAGTGTGACATTTTACATTTTCGGTAGATATGGTTTATAAATGCATACATTTTGCGAGAATAAGGGCGCATTAATCACTTAATATTTTTTTATTTTACACAACACTTAATATAAGTACTGTATGCAGTTAAAGTTGAATGCATCATATACATTAAATATAATTGCAGGGTAATCTAGTTTATTACTAAATACCGTATTTTTCGGACTATAAGTCGCACTTTTTTTTTTTCATAATTTGGCTGGTCCTGCGACTTAGTCAGGTGCGACTTATTTATCAATATTAATTTGACATGAACCGAGAGAAATGAACCAAGAGAAAACATTACCATCTACAGCCGCCAGATGGCGCTCTATGCTGCTCATTGCTCCTGTAGTCTACACTTGATATCATAGAGCACCCTCTCGTGGCTGTAGACAGTAATGTTTTCTCTTGGTTCTAAATAAATGCGACTTATAGTCCAGTGCGACTTGTGTTTTTTTTTTTTTAATCTCATAATGACATATTTTTGGACTGATGCAACTTATACTCAGGTGCCACTTATAGTCCAAAAAATACAGTACTGATTCATTTCAAAAGATAAGCCTTTCTATCAATATCTTGCATTTACTGAATATTTATAAATGTACTCATTCTATGACTACTACTATGGGTAAATAGCCCATAAATTATAATTTTGCATAACACACACACGTATATAATTTATTTCTATTTATAATTGATGAAAGATTTATTGGCTCAAATATATGCGTGAGAATGCATCTCTTTGGTCTGGCAGGTGGTGGCAACTTTCTGCTTCCTTTACAGTCAACCAATCTATTAATTTCCCGTATTTAAATTGCCATTCAGTCAAGTGGCAAAAAGGTGCAAGAAACCTGCACAACAGAAATTATACTCATATGACCCCTCAAATGAAAAAATAGACACCCTAATGTGGGTAAATAAAAGCCATGTAGAGATCTGCCCCTGAACACACACTGCAGTAATGCCTCCTCTCATCTACCATTTGGTTGGGTGTGTGTGTGTGTGTGTGTGCAAATTAGCGAATATGCGGCAGAAGGGAGCAAACATGTCTCATGCAGCAGTGAGAGACTCTATAATGAATCTGTTCAGTGGTTCCCGTGGGACGGCTCTCGTCCGCCGAGCACATGGAGCGAGTGCAGGCTGTGCATATATATATATATAGAGCTCCAATTACTGCGGACAAATCCCTGCACACAGAACTCTAATCAACCAGTGATCTGCTGGAGAGAACAGAGCTCTAATGACTGAATTTCAAGCTAAAGATCAAGACCCCGCATTAAAACTCAACTAGATAACACTAACCGGCTCAAAGAGCAGCGCAAACACAGCACAAAGCTGTTTGATCCTTGAGCTGGTGAACAAGCAGAAGCAGCGAAGGAGATTCTAGAACATTTGATGGATCTGCTTTAAAACGGGATGTGATTTTGATCAAAACAAAAAGACAGAAGTGTGTTATATCCATGCTGGCTTTGGTTAAGGCCCAAGGCTTTAGCAACTGTGAAAGAAAACCAATGTAGGAAGTTTTCCTTTTATTCAAAGATGCACTGAACGGATTCAATTCCAAATAAATGCGGTTCTTTTAAACATTTTATTTAAAGTATAAATAACTCTTCACAATATTCCTGTTGTACTGGATTTTTGATCAAATAAACAGCAACAAAACAGAACAAATTTAATGATCTACTAGTTAGTAAACTTATTTTTTTTATGTTCTCAAAGCAAGCATTTCAAATGCGAATCATTTTGACCAACTACATTCATTATTAGGTTATTAACAACTAAAACTTAATTCTATGCCGTGCAAATTCTATTTTTATATACCGGCGTAATTGTGCCTCTTACCTGCTATAATAAAGTTAAAACTGCATGTTAAATGCTTTAATATAAAAATAAATGAGTGTACATATTCATTATATTGACAACATGTGTATTGTTCGAAGAACAGCATTTAGCATGATCTGAAATCAGTGTTATTTTAATCTAAGTGTGTGTGTAAAAAAAGTTAACCATGTATAAAAACAAAAACAGACAAATTACTACAACTTTAAAATTAAAACGTTTTAATAAGTTTTATGAACTGTTAAATATTAATAAAACTATATTAGGATCTCAGTGGCACTAAAACAATACTGTGGGAAACCCAATTCATTGAAGACATCATGAAACACACACAATTGATCTAATGAAGCCTGTAAATGGTGTTTGAGGTGTGTGTACCAGTGATTTACCTGATAGTAATACCTGAGCACCCAGCACAGGCCCTCCACGTACGACTTCACCACTTTCTTCCGAAACTCATCATCCGTCACATCCACGTCAAATTTGGTTTTGTAGTAACGCTGTTTCCAGCCCTCCTCCCATAACCTGCGAAACAAATTTATAACAGTCACAGATACATACACCTCTCAGTTTGTCGTTTTCTCCAAAGACGGGCCCGAATTCATTAAAACGAGACCAAGCTCTCCTGTGCCAAACTCAAGCGGGTTCACTTCTATGCATATGCATGCCTAGGAGAAATTCCCACTTTGTCTGGCTCCATTAAGAGGCGACGGAAACTTGTTTTCCACCTTAGCACTGGTCTAGATGTTTTGACATGCTCTGGAAATGCAGCTCACATAATCAAGGATGAGCTGCATCTGTCTAGTGTAACCTCTACAGTGTCCCACATGGGACACGGAAGACCTCCATGAATACCAATTGATTTAGACCGCGTTGGAAAGCTAATGACTGAAACATTTGCTGTATTAATCACCTGTGAGAGATGCATCAGTCAAAGACTCTTGCAGGATTCACATGGATGCGTGTAGGCATGTGCAAAAAAAAAAAAAAAAGAATTCATTTTGTGGTAGGGCTGTCAAAATGGTTAAACTAAATTTTTTTTTTTTTCGTAATCAATATTCAAATCCTATTCAAATTTAAAAGACATTGTCTTACATTTGTTGTAGCATTTCATGCTCCACTGATAAGACAGGCTGACGCACAGCTAAAATTCCAAAGCAACGGTTTTTTTTCTTCATTTCGAATGTGGATTTTTATTTTAAATTCAATGAATATTCAAAATTCTAAAAAGAATTATTGGACAGCCCTAGTTTGTGGATTTCCTTATTGATTCGTAGCCTTAAGGAAGGCTGGTATAATTAAGCTAGTATGAGACACACCAGACCACAATTGGAAAGGTATATGGGGCTTTTGCATATGATACACAGTTTAAAAACAGACTGCAAAAGTCTTGGTGCATGCAAGACTACTTCCAAGTAGATGCAATGTTCCAAAGAATAAAAATAAAATAAAAAGCATCATACCACTTTATCACATATTTCTCATGCAGTTGGTTAACTAAAGCATTTAATAAACTTCAAAAACTGAAAAACCAAGAGCAACGTAACCAATTACAATCTCGAGAGGTATGCTATTTTTTCTCTAAAGAATAATAAAAAGAGGAATACATTTATAATAATCTTCTACAATAAGGTTCCGTTTGTTAACATGAATTGACCAAAAAAAAAATGCTTAAGTCTCGAGATGCGTGCTAGAAATCGGGACTATTTCTATTTTAATTCAATGCTCTGTGGTGCAAACAACAACATTTATATAAACAAAAGGATACAAGACATGACTTATTCTTTAAAATGAGGTTCAATTTGTTAAACTCCATTTAATAATGAAAAGTAATTCTACAGCATTGATTAAGCTTCATTAACTGGGAATTTTGAAATTAAACAATATTTAATGGACCTGGGCTAATATGAACCAACAATGAATGGTAGTACTTTTTATTTTTATTATTATTGTCATCATTATCAACAAGGTTAAAAAAAGATGAATAAACAAATGAATTACTCAAAGTAAAATGTTAGATGATGCTTTCATCAATGAAACCTTATTAATTTGTCTAAATAATTTCGTCTAGTCCGCTACTGGACAACAAATCTGCATTGTTGCCCATTTCTAGTGTTTTGCTGTTATTACCTGACATTATCTTCTGGTTCTGGTTCGCTGTCACTGTCCTCAGCTTTACGTTTCACACCACGATTATCCATTTCATTACTGGCTCCGGCAGGACTCTGAAAGGAAGCACAGAAACATTGTTATACACTTCAAAGTAGAGAGTCATATTCGAAAAATTGCAGATACTGTCGCATAAACCATTTAAAACATGTATACACATTTTACAGGAGAGCAGGAGTAAGAGGAAAAGATACATGCCTTCCCATTTCTCATCATGGCTCTCAAGGACTGAGCTGCATCCTGAAAAGTACAGAAACAGCTGACTTGACCGAACAAGCATGAAACTCAGGACGAATTCAACAGCTTTAATGCAGTACAGAAGTCCAGGTCTTCCAGTAAATATCCCATTCATGTTATCAACAAAGAATGTGATTAACAATAATGCAGGATTATTTCACTGCAAAAACATGATCAAATCTATTTATCTGAAGAGATCTATTTATCTACCAAGATTCCGAGGTCTGCAAAAACTTCAATGTTTGTGAAGTCCCTTTAGCTCACCAAGGCTATTTGATCAAAATACAGGATTGAGAAACTACTACAATTTAATGAAAAACCTTTTTTATTTGAATAGATTTAATAATGAACTTTTTTTTTTGCTGATTTGCTGCTAAAGAAACATTTCTGTTTATTAGCGGTGTTGAAAACTGTTGTGCTGCATCTTTTTTTGTAAACCACAATTTGAGGGGTTTTCTTAGCACTCGTGTTGATTTGATATGGTTCATATCTACAAATCACAAAGACAGACCTGATTGCGCTGATTTCCCTGCATCCTCATTTCATATGCAGCTTGTCTGGCGTTCTGCACTGCCATGGGTCTGTCTCTGCCGCCCAGAGCCTGAGGGGAAAACTGGCCTCCAGGGACAAATGATGGACCCTTGTCCGCCTGCAAAGAGGGCAAGTCACACGTGTTCATGATTTAGATACATCTGCAGACTTTAGATTCACAGTAATGAAAGAAATATTTGTTAAATTGGTTCAGATGTTAATTTTAATTTACAAATCTGTGTAAAAAAAGTTACTCAACTCTATCATCCAGTCCTACTAATTCACCTCCATAAAAATGTGTGTTATTTGCATGATATAAATGCACATTCATTGTGAGTGAATGCCTGATTTTTATTGCAGGGTCAAGATGCAAACCATTCAGCCACTGTCAGCTAAATGAAACGACCTTGTGAATGAATTCAACTAACCGTCTTTCAAAGAAACTGTAGATGTATGCGTTAACGTTTCAAAAGGAATTATTGTAAAACCACTTCACATTTAATTGCTTCCAAAAACACATTTTCCACTCACTTTCATTCGTTTTTTCTTTTCCTTCATCCTCCGTTTAAAACTCTCCTGCAAGAAATAAAAGGCCATGATGAGCCCAATGAAGTGCACATTTCTGTATCAATCATCGGCGTGAGGAGTCAGAGGTCACAAGCCCTCTGCTGTGCCGTGTTGACAGCAAACAACATCTATTGTGTGGTCTCACGTCGTCGTCTTTGCGCTTTTTGAAGATGTTGTCCTCTGCCACCCCTACGGCTTGCATAATAAGCTCGACACGCTCGAGATTGACAAAGCCGTTTTCTGTTAAGTAGCCCTAGAGAAAGAGAAAAATGGAGGTTATTTATACATTTCTCTCTTCAATCAATTTCGTACGGTTAAATCAAGTCACGTCATTGAATATAATAATAATAATATAAAAAAAATGTATGTGGACTTCAAAAATTTAGTATATAGACACTGAAATATTCACCCCGGTCTTATGCACAACATCTTTGTAGATGCCCACCAGACGATCGATGGCACCCTCTCTGTTGACAGATGAGAGTCAGAACTCACAGTAGAGCGCACGGAAACCACAAACTAAATAAAGCAGCTTCTGTAAGTGTACCTGATCTCGAGAGATGGTAAGTGGGGCAAGAAGTCGTTTCCCACAAAGAAACACATGAACACCCAGTCGTCCACACTCCGCTCGAAGTTGAATGGGAAGGGCAGGCTGGCCATCGTTAACTCCTTCTCCAGATACTGAGATGAAAAGAAAACTATACTAGCAATATGGTCATCCAAAACATTTTAGAACAAATTCACATTTCCAGGTTTTGTGGCAGCAAATTGTGCACATGCAAACATCACATTTTTCTTATATACCAATAGTCAGACACAATTAAACTACAAGCATAAAACCCTTTGAAAATTTGAAAACTGGTTATTCAACAACGAGTTTGTTTCTTCATGGGAACAGATTTGGAGAAATTTAGCATGACAACACTTGGATCCTCTGTAGTGAATGGGTGCCGTCAGAATGAGAGCCCAAACAGCTGATAAAAACATCACAATAATTCACAAGTAACCCACAAAGACTGCAGAGAATCATTTGGTGAGCAAGTCATGTCATGCTAAATTTCTCCAAATCGGAAAAACAAACATCTTTATCTTGTACAGCCTCAAGCTGAAGTAAATTCAGCAATTTTTCATTTTTTGAGTAAACCATTTCTTTAAAGTGGAGCAAACAAACCTCTCGTAACACAGACAGTCGGATGAATATGAACTCCTGTTCTGATACCGGAACTGTGTCTGCAAATTCATCATGCTGAGAGAGAAAACACAAAATATAAAAGTTCATAAATAGAGTTGATATGACGGTTTGGGCTGATGAATGAGTCAATTACCTCGCCCTGTTTTTCTCGGGCCAGCCCCTGACAGTCTTTGATCTCGTGGCCCATCTGACTACACAGGGCGCAGGGTCTGGGTTTGTTGGGTTTAAACTCTTCTCTTATAATGGTAAAGTTGGGTTCATGTGTCGCCAAACCCAACATGATCAAATCAGCTGAAAAAAATAATGTATTAGGTTCACTGAACTGAATTGTTGTTTTAAAATGGGCAGTTCATAATATTTTCAGCCAGCTAAGTTTTAGAGAATGGTGACTCTAGCAGGTACAAAAAGATGAACACTTATGTTACATAAACATTCAGCTAATGTTCTTCATTAATGTAAATAGCATAAGCTTTCAGTCAGTTGGATGTTTTGAAGCATCTCCTCTCAGACTAATCAAAAGCAACAGGTTTCCTCATTCGTTCACTTACAGGAATAATGTTGTGCATCAGATCCCCTTATACATACTAATAAAACCAAACAGATTTAATAACTCCCTCCTCAATCAGTGAACAAAATTATGTTGTGTGTAGCTTAAAGTCATCATGAAATTTAAGTTATGCCAAATTTACTTATTGATATACTGTATATATTCAAGTGAAAATCTACTGAATAAGAAAAGTTGAACAGGGGTTTTAATTGTGAAACAATCTGAAAGTGTTTAGCTGTGCAATTTGAAGGACATTAGTCAAATACAAAATTATAAACAAAAATAATGCACTAATAAATTCAAATTCATAAATAAGACTATTAACAACCTGTAAAAATGTATGTAGGATCAAGTTTAATTTCCGGTTTACACTTTCAGAGTTTGTTCACTGAAGTCTAAAATACGCAGCTAATTTCAACATTTTAAAACTTTACCATCAGCTCCACATAGACAGTGATGTGTGTTTGGGTCATGATTTGGCTGAGCTGGAAAAGAAAAATGACCCAAATGAGACATTAGACCAAAGAAAACCTTTGCTAGTCACATATCAGACATTATTAGTCTTCAGCATTATTAGAAAATATTTGAAGTTAATCATTCAACTCAAAAGAAAAGTCTTCAATAAATCAAATTAATATTTCAGAAGACTTTAACAACAAGACCATAACCCGAATTATCAGCTCTACCTCTCTGTCTCCTGATGAAATCCATAATTTTATGCTCTCCTTCTCCGGGAACACTGGCATCTGACAAGAAAACCTGCAGGACAAAGTATTTATTTATTGGTCACATCCCGCAGCAGAACAAAAACACCAATTGTTACAGCTGATTTGAGGAGTCGTATGACCTACTGTGATATTGTGCCATCCAGGGTCATTGGTTAGTCTGTCTGCGACGTAATATCGCAAACATTTGGCCAAATTATCCATGAATTCAGTCCCCTAAACACAAAACAGGAAAACTACTCATTACATCTGACAAAAACACAGACTAAGTTTTACTGCCGTCCTTAAATTATGAACAAGGAAACAAAGTGGAGAAAATGTAGATGACGTTTGGCCTGAACATAATCAGAAGATGCATACCTTCATTAAACCAGCCAAAATAAATGAACACTTACAGGGGTGATACAGTTACTGTCAAAGCGCTCTTTTATTTCCTCGGGTGGCAGGTAACCACCTAAAAAGAGAAATATCTATCAGGCTGGTAAACCAGAACATGTGCACAAACACCAAATCAACATTTAATGTTAACATGCAACTTAAACATCAATAGAGGTGCAACATCTCTCACCTCTCTGAATAACTTCTTCCCTCATTTTATTTTTCTCTTCTACAAGCTCCACTCCTTCTTTAGATGCCCGGAAGCGTCTTGAGCGCTGCTGGTTCATTTTGGCACGAGGAGCCTACAAACAATTCAAGAACACAGATGAGGAGCACAAGAAATGGTTACTGAGATGGTCAACTGCATGAATTTACTGATATAAGTGTATTAGAGAGATTATCGATGGTCCTTTTATGTACTCGAGTCCTTATCAATCAGGCTGGCTTTATTTGTGGAAACCAGAGTTCAGACAAATTGCTAAACTATGTACTAATACTTTTCATCTATCTTATTAGCTTTGTTTTGTCATGCCAGCTTTTATGTTTTCTATTATCTTTCAGCAAACTCTTATGAACTCCATATGGAGTTATGTTCTAACCATAAATGTCCAACTTATAACATTTAATAAAAATACAGAAATATTAGCTTCTAGCACTTAAAATGGAACTATGATTTCACCACCAGTTTGTAATAATTCCCAGTAGCCAACTCCTGAAATTAAGAACATTATTAAATGAAATAGCCAATTTATTGACTCAGAAACTACAATTTTCTGTACAGAGATTAAGCAGAAATACTAAAAGCTCAACATGCACCCAGTCTCAAACAGGCCTAATCGAGATGTTATAAAGGACAATACATACCACACCATCAATTGCCATGTACAGAACCCGTCTCGGGCGAACGATGTTAAAGAGACGGTCAATATATTCGAAAATGGCAACCATCATTTCATCTTCATTTTTAGGTGCTGGCCTGCAAAGAGTTAAAATAATGTTTTAATAAAGTCACTTAAAAAAAAAAACATTTTGAATAAATGCATTAATGAGAAAATCTCACTTGTCCTCTGGATGTGTGCACGGGTGAATAATTCCATTCATGTCTAGATACAGGTTGTCAAACTCCACTTCATTTGGATTGGGTTTGCTGGTATCAACTGGGATTGTAATGCCATTGTACTCCTTGGCCTGAGAAGAAATTATGATTATTTACATGTATATGACCCTGCACAAGACAGAAGTCTTAGGAAGCACGGGTATATTTGTGGATTTTTCTTTCAAGACAAAAATCATTAGTATATTCAGATAATTTTCCATACAGATATATTCTAAATGTCCTACTGTAAAATGTATTTTTTGCTTAGTAATATGAATAGCTAAGAACTTAATTTGGACAGTTTTAAAGGTGATTTTCTCAATATTTAGATTTCCAAATAGTGCATCTCTGCCACATATTGTCCGATCCTAACAAACCATACATCAATGGAAAGCTTATCTATCCAGTTTTCAGATTTTTGACCCTTATGACTGGTTTTGTGATCCTGCCAGGGAAACATAAAAAGATAGCAAAACCTAAGTGATATACATTTTGGACATTGCGGTCTTAAAACCCAAGTAAACTGTCAAACTACTTCAGTTACAATGCATTACAGCTGCGTTTTGAAGCGAAATATTACTGATTAGGTACTTGAGCCATCTTCATCCTTACAATTGGCTGGAAATTTGCATAATTCTCTGTGATTGGTTGATTTTTCGAGCGGTCTTATACATGTAGGTACCCTAAAAATGCGGTCTAGGACTAGGTAATAACCTTCAAAGGTGTTTGGGACACAACCATACATTCACGTCTCTAATTTAACCAGAGTAAACATGTATTCAATCAAAACATCGACTACAATTAAACCACGTGGACTGAAACACACACATATATCCTGTAATAAAGTGTAAAATCACAGCTGAGAGCCAGAACCGTAAACCTCATTTGATTACAACCAACATGATCATAACTAAATTACTCATTACGAATCTAATTAAACAGTCGATGAGATGCTAGTGTTTCTCACCTTCTCCTCAAGACAGTGTACTATTATTGACGGATACTTCCGACTCAACCAGCGGAAAAACGCGGGGACTCCCATCTCCCGTAAAAATACAGCACTTCTGAACGAAAGTGCTACTTTAAAAACGGTTAAAAACAGCGGAACACGCAGAAGGATGAAAACAGCTAACAAACAGCGTACACGCAGTTTATTTATACCAGTACACTGTGAGTGACTTCCGGGTTATCAGGAAGTGACGTTACACGCGCCCTGCGCTGGATAAAAAGCAAATTGCGCTTCCAAATAAACTGCTACTTACAACAAGGTGTGAATTAAAGATAAATAAATAATTATAAGATAATGAAAAGTGAGACTTAATATTTCTTATTAACCATATTATTATAAATTATGTTAAGCCTATTAAGAATAGAATAGAATAGAATAGCCTTTTATTGTCATTGCACTGTGAAGGTACAACGAAACTAGGGGTGCTCCCTCACCCATCAAGATACATAAAAACAACATACATAAAACAATGGCAGACAAACAAACAATATTCACTCATAAATGTAATAATTTAATATAAACAGTAATAAATATGTGCAAAATAGTATAAAAAGTATATATACACACCTATATCTTCCTAACATTTTTCATATACATAGCAGCTAATAAAAATCTTTGATTATTTATAGTTATTTTAAAAACAAGAGAATGCAAAAGTACTTGACTTATTGCCTTGGGGCGATTAAGAATTAATTTCCTTTAAGAGCTTGTGTGTGTAAAACCATGAGTATTTGCAGTTCGTATAGCCCAGGGGAAAAAACTGTTTGTCATCCTACTAGAATGTGATTTGGTTGACCTGTACCGTCTCCCTGAGGGCAGCAGATCAAACAAGCGGTAGGCAGGGTGTGAGGAGTCAGTAGTGATGGCTTTGGTTCTTCTGAGACAGCAGGATGTGGATATGTTTTCCAGGCTGGGCAGAGGACAGCCAATTATCTTCTGGGCAGTGTTAATGACCCTCTGCACCGCTTTTCTATCCTCAGCGGTTGAGCCTGCATACCAAACGCTTAAACAATATGTGAATATGCTCACCACAGAGGAGTTATAGAAAGCCAGCAGCAGCTTTGTGTCCATATTGTTCTTTCTGAGGACACGTAAGAAGTGTAGCCGCTGCTGGGCCTTCTTAACCAGGGCCCTGATGTTGTGGGTCCACGAGTAGTCAGAAGAGATGTAGGTGCCCAGAAACTTAAAGTTGGTGACAATTTCCACCTGGGCTCCATTTATGAGGAGGGGGGTGTAATCCTGTCTGTGCTTCCTGAAGTCCAGAATTAACTCTTTTGTTTTTGAAATATTTAAAGTCAGGTTATTTTCTGAGCACCAGCGCGATAAAACCTTCACCTCTGCCCTATAAGCTGACTCATCCCCATTAAAAATACTTCCAACCACTGTGGTGTCATCAGCATATTTTATAATATGGTTAGTTGGATAAATTGGAGAGCAATCATAGGTGTACAATCCATACAGCAGTGGGCTCAAAACGCAGCCTTGAGGAGAGCCAGTAATCAGCGTTAGTGTGGAGGATTGATGTGGGCCGAATCTCACGGATTGTGGACGGCTCGTTAGAAAGTTTTTAATCCAGTTACAGGTGGAGAGGGGGATCTGCAGCTGTAACAGTTTACTGTGAAGAATGTCCGGAATAATTGTGTTAAAAGCTGAGCTAAAGTCCACGAAGAGCATCCTTACATAGCTGTTCTTGTTCTCCAGATGGCTCAGCGCTGTATGAAGTGTAAGGGCGATAGCATCCTCTGTGGACCTGTTTGCCCGATAGGCAAACTGGTAGGGGTCGAAGAAAGGGGGTAGGCAGTCTCTAATGTGCTGGGAGACTGATCGCTCTAGGCACTTCATAATTACAGACATCAGAGCGATGGCTCTATAGTCATTTAAGGTGTCTATGGCTGGTTTTTTGGGAATGGGAATAATAATGGAGGCCTTCAGACATGTGGGAATAGTGGCATGTGTCAGGGAGAGATTGAAAAGTTTTGTGAGGATCCCTGCCAGCTGGTCTGCACATGCTTTAACCACCGCTCCTGGGATGCCATCTGGACCAGCAGCTTTTCGTGGATTTACCGCTCTCAGGTACTTCCTAACCTCATGCTCCTGAAGAGAGAGAGATGAACCGCTGGAGCCGGGTGGGAGGGGCAGTGACTGCCGATGAATGGTATTGGTCTCAAACCGGGCAAAGAAGCTGTTTAGCTCCTCCACCAGGATGCTGCTGCTGGAGGATGTAGAGGGGGGGTGGCCTTTATAGTTGGTTAAGGCCTGTATACCCCTCCACATCTGTCGCGGGTTATTATCAGTCAGATGACCCTCTACTTGCCCCTTATAAGAATCCTTGGCCTGCTTAATACCCCTCCTCAGGTCCGCCCTGGCAGTGCTGTATAGAGCTCTGTCTCCTGTCTTGAAGGCCAGGTTACGGGCTCTGATCAGAGTCTGGACTTCACTTGTCATCCAGGGCTTCCTGTTTGGGAAGATCCGTATGCGTCTTTCCTCTGTGACGTTTCCAATACAACACTTGATGTAAAAGAGGACAGACTCAGTGTGTGTGTCCAGGTTCTGATCTTCAGAAAAACTCCATTCTGTGCATGCGAAGCAGTCTTGCAGCTGAATGAGTGCCTTTTCGGGCCAGGCTGTGATGGTCTGTATGGCTGGTTTTGTTTTTTGTAAATTACAGTTTTAACTAAAAGTTGTCCTTAAGCACATTTTGCAAAAAATAAATGAATAAATAATAATAATAATAATATTAAAAAATAATAATATTAAGACTTTTAGAGTAATTTTAGGTATTTAACATTTTAGCCACAATATATCCAGAATTTCGTGTCAGTGAATAAAGGTTTATGTGTTTTAATTGCATTTCTTTCACTACACAGTGGAAGATTTATGTAGATCCTTTCCAATGCAAATTGACATCATATGACAATCTATGGACACTTGAAGTATTCAGCTGATTTCGGTGAAGAGCTGTTTGATCTCTGGTAATGCAAATTCAGTAGTTTGTCCTTATCTTCATTTGCTCTTGAGTCTTCACATTACATCCATGAACCCAGAGGCTTATTCACTGATGAAGCCTCTTGACACACAAACATTGACACACAAACACGCACGCACACACACACACACACACACACACACACACACAGACACACACACAGACACACACACACACACACACACACACACACACACACACACACACACACACACACACACACACACACACATTTATACAATTGTGGCTGAAATCACATACACAAAGAACGAAAAGCCATCAGCATCCCAGCATCTCTTGTGAGTCATATTCAGTGGGAGCTAGGAATGGCATAGGCCTACTTACTTTCAATCATATACTTCTCCATAAACATAAACAAAACCGTGTTTTGGTCTAAAATGTATATAAAAACATACATTTTTGAAGCAAGCAATAAGCATATCAGCAATCCAAGTAAAAAGTAATAATATAAGATTGCATTCTGTTTCAATTCTCAGTTCATTATATAAACCACTGCTAGTTGTCTGTGGTCAAGTGCCTGCATGCAGGTGATTCTCCAGTGAACAAGTTCCTTTCTGCATTCCCGTTCATAGTCTGACTGCTCTCTTGTGGCGGATTGTGGTAGTTCAGATGCCTTTTTCCTCTGTTATTGAGCTTCTAAATGTTTTTATCAGGGCCAGTACTGACTCATCATTTACTACAGAGCTCTAATGAATTGAGATGAGGATGATCCTTCATTAAAAATAAACAGAGCAAACAAAACATGTTGAAATTGAATCTTCTGATGCTCCCAAGTAATGAAAACATGCATTAATGCAATAGTTCATGCAAAAACTACATTCAGCTGAAAATGTACTTACATTAAGTCCATCCATAATGTAGATGAGTTTGTTTTTTCATGGGAACAGATTTGGAAAAAATGTATAATTCCATCACTTGCTCATCAATAGATCCTCTGCAGTGAATGGGTGCCGTCAGAATGAGAGTCCATCTTAAGGGAGAGTACATTTAAATATTCCTTTTTTTTGTGAACTATGCCATTAATGAAAGTGCTTAATTTAAATGTAAAACATTTTCATGCAAACAAAAATGCATTGCATGATAAATGGTCTTTTTCAAAGATAAAATAAAATTCATATGCAAGAAAATGTGAAAAGGGGAAAAGCAGCACTTGCAGTTTTTCATTTGTGTTAAATTGTACTCCAGCTGATAAGGGCTTCAAACCCCTGTAAAACCAGAAAATCAAATATTGGTTCCCACTTTGTTTTAGGGTTTTATTATGTTTCTATGCCCTGCAGGGATTTGGACATGAGTCCATGTTTCTGTAATCAAACTGTATGCATTTTTTTTAGGAAATAAGCATTATAAAGGTATACAAAATAAAACGACAATGTAACTACCTGAAGAAATACACAAAAGACATATAAAACACTTTAAAATAAATCATCAGATGACTACAATTGCATGTTCAAGGTTCTGACTCAAGATGTAGGTGTGCAGGTAAGTAGCCTAAGCCTATGTCATTTTGGAGAACCAAAAATATTACAACTTGAAGAACAGCGTCCTCTACTGGACAATACCTTTCTTTTCACTTATCTTAATGTCTCATTTTAAATGTTCTTAAGTAATGCTAACTCTCTATCGAACTATACACATTCTTGCTTGTATATGTATGTCTGTTTATGTCTAATGCTCTAAAATTGTCAAAGACAAAACATAAAAAATATCAGCATGTTTGCAAAACAATTATTCTGATATATATTTGGTGAAGTCCATATAAAGCATCTGAAGTAAATAAAACACATTTATAATGTATACAGAAGAAACTGTGAACTAAATATTTTCTGAATCAATAAAGTCATTTAACTCTCAGCTGAATGTGCCACATTTGGATTTAACGGTGCATTTTTTTATTTTACAACCCATTTTCCAGTTTTCCATTGCATTCTTTACAAATGTAAAAATTATGGCGAAGCATCAAATTACTCTTTATACCAATGCAATTAAATAAAAGATGTCAATGGCAAATGTGCAAACAGTTGCTCTTTTGTGGATGACCAAGTAAATTATTCCTCATGGTTTATTGGCATTATTCCCATTATCATTATTCAGGGCAGGACAAAGTGTTTTGGCCTTTCAGTGGAGTAGCAGGTTTGACCAATGAGGATTCAACAGCACATCTCATTCTGGATTCACAACATGAAACCTGACAACAATACATCTCTCAAAGGCTCCTGAATGGACAACCTTAACACTCACATAAACAACCACAGACCAATTACTTAATGAACTGGGCGAACGAGCATCCTTACAAATGAGCATGCATGCATTTAGGCAGAAGCAGTTGCACGAATAAGCATCTCTTCATCCAAAATAGAGGGTTATTACATTATAAAAATAAGGCAATTCAACAAGCATCATATTTTAATATGCAAAAAGGTCTAAAAGGTGCTGAATTATCATGCAAAATGAAATTTCAACTTGGATTTTGGTGAGAAATATGACTTGGACATGTTCTGTGAGATGTTACAAACATTAAAAACTGCATAAAACACACACCCTTTTGTGCATCTACAAGTTTGAATGTGAACACGTGAAAAGCTCTGTCTCAATTCACATGCTACAAAGGATCATTTTATGCACCCAAGGCTGAGAGCTGGTCTCGAACCATGGGCCTGGTTCTGAATGCCTTAGAAAAGAAACCACTCAAGATGGTTTTGTTTTAAAAAACAAAACGAAAAGCAATCCTGCCCAACACAACTGACATTAATTCGTGTACCATCAAAATTAGCATCTTCTAGCAGGATTTTGGATTAGTGAAAAGTACAATTTTGGACTGAAATCGGAGCTTGCAACAAGGACTTGTGAAGTCAATCATCCAGTTGCCAAAAAACCCAAAGACGTCACAACTGTAACTTTTCCAGAAGAATGAAAGAGCTGAATTTAAAACATCCGCTAATTAGCAATGAAGGAAGAACATACGTAAATAACAGCAACATTTTGGCTTAATAGCCAGACTTTATTTATATAAAAGCGGTCAGTTTGACCCACACCAATTAAAGCATCCTGTTCTGTTCATAATTTTGAGCGAATAGTTTTTTTGGTTTGTTTTGATGCAATCATGATTGAGGAAAATAGGATAGAGGAGTACAGATACAAGTCAATAAATGGCAACAGCATAATTGCCCTCGACTCTAAACCTCAGTATCACTCAAACTCTTAAACAAGAACGGAAAATTACCTCTGTTCTTATCTATATTGAGGTAAAAAATTAATAAGCATTATTAAAGCCAATCAGGATGTGTTAATGAAAGCCAAGAGGACATTTGGGCAGGTATATGGCCCAAATGAGTGCAAATGCCATGTAAACTTATTTTGGCTTCTGTGAATTTGGCAAGACATTAGATCCTTATAATGTTTTGCTGAATTGCTCTAATATGTATGTAACGTTTCTAACTGTTATAAGTTAATACAGTAAACTTCTAGTACATAAACAGCAGATAGGCTATAATTTTGTAAATTTATCACCAACTATTATTCCAACTTCGAATCAGCATTATATTAACATGTAAAAATATGAAATATTTACAAATAAAAACAATAAATTAAGAAAGTGATAATTTTGTCAGCAGGTCATTACTGAAAAACAAATAGCATGCTATGACAGGTGACTAAATTTTTGTGCTATTACATTTTAAATAAATAAATACAATAGATACATTAATTAAAATTTTAATTAATTAATACATGTACATGATTGAATACACTACATAGAAATTATGGTTTTATGAGAAAAGACAGACAGCATAGAGCTCGACTAATCAAATTTGTCTCTGGGGTTATTTATAACGTTAGCCGTGTTTGGAAATTGCGTGTATTTTGCACAACTGTAGAATAACTGTGTATCATAATATATTATTTTATGTTCAAAAGATTTTGTAATCAAAAGTCCCATTATTGAGAAATTCAATTTATGAGAACGGGTGTCTTTCCTCTCTCATTTAATATCGAAATAGATTTTTTGTTGTTGTTAATTTCCTTCTTTTTTACAGCTTGACAGCTAGATAGCATTTGATTGGACAAAACTGTGTGAGGTGCAGGATGAGTCATCAATATTTTGGGTCTATTTTTAATTCAAGAAAGAGTATAAATTTGTTGTTTCCTACTGATAATGAACGATTAGTTGTACACTACCATACAGATGTGATATTTAAAACTTTCATCAGAACTCCTAAAATTGGTTATTTATGTTATGATTATGATGTTCATGTTCATTGTCTTTATGGTGCATAATGTAGTTATGTTTTTCAAGTGCACAGTATTACTGCTTAGTAGCATTCATAGTAAAGGTTAAAGCATTGAATTCTGCTTCATATTAAGTGTGCCGACCTTGCATTACGCTATTGAACAGAAAGTAGGCGCAGTGCATTTCAATGCATCAGTGAAACCTGGATCTTTATCACTGAGTTTAATTGAAAAGAGTGGGTTTGTAACGTGGCTCTAAAATGCTCTTCGTGCAGGCAGAGCGCTTTAATTGGGCTAAATTGATGAGAATTGAAAGCACTCAGTTAAAAGCAAGACACCACACTGGCAGGCGGCCTGTTGTGCCCAGTAACACAAAAGCACAAGGGCTCTTACCTGCACATTAGCATAGAGATGCCAAGGGTGAGGATCCACCGAACACGATTTTAATAATAAACACATTTTCCCGTTAGCCTCCAGCACAAGAGGGAGTCAAACATTTTCAGAAGCCATTTGTCATGCATCTATAGACTACTTCAGCTTGTAATACAGAACTAAAACATAGTTTTAGTCATTATGGCTGCAGCATATTTTGGGAAATGGATAAAAATTGAGTGTATGTTGGTTGTGTAAGACTTTTTGCTAGATAGAGACTCAACTGATCACCCAGAACTTGCTAATATAACCTGTTGTTGGGTAGTTGTTACCTTTTAAAATGTTAAGGGGCTGTTAGAAATAATTCTGCCTTGCTTTGTGCGATTTTATTCCTCTCTGAGTCTGAAGGCCGTTACAAACCAAGGATCCAGGATACCTTCCCTACTCTCACTTTAATGAGATTCTGAGCTACACTTGGGTCATTTCAAGTGAAAATGGATGTGGGTCACACACTCAACGGCTGCCATTGTTAATGTAAATATTTTAAAGGAGCTTCTCCTCTTTGCGTTTCTAACCATTATGTCGTTTTACACTATTAAAAGGATTAGATGGCTGTGATCTCGTCCAGCTGCTGTAATAATGTCTCTGGCCTTCAGTCGTCCTGGTGTCTTGTGTCTCTACCTGCTGACCTTCAGTAACAGAGGTCACATCCGGAGCATCATTTCCTCTTTTACCAGAGCAAACGTGTTGACCTTGTGTGGTTAGCATTTCTCATTCATTATTGCAAACCGTTTATTTGGTAGAATAGGTTTATACAAACATAACGCCTTTTTTAATGTGTATTGTTTTGGTTTGTATTGTGTGTTTCTTGTTAGTGGACCTTGAGTCTGGAAATAAAGTTGAAAAAAAAAAGTCTACATAGAAATCAATAAGAATAAGTGGTTGCCATTTTTGGAATCAATTTCAGAATTGAAGGTCAAAGGGTGAGACAGGCCAAAATCATACAGATCTGATTATTTATTATATTATTTATATTTATATATCTGATTGATTATTTATAAAACAAGCTTCTTTGTTTCATAGATTTGGCTGCTTTTTGTCATGTTGCTGGTTTGATCTCAAGTGCCGTCACATTGTTTTGTCTTGAAAATTAATGCAATCATAATATGTTGGGATAAGTATTCTTGAGAGGAAGATAAGTGCATCTAAATGCTTTCAGAGGTGGGCGAATCTGTGTGTTTCTCTTCATGGTCATAATTCTCTCTGATCTATGGATGATTGCAGTTTTGATTGATAGCTGGAAAGAACATGCTGTTGCTTTAAAGAAAAAAACCTGGATACTGAAGCCACACTTATTAATGTCAAGTGTCTGTATCTGCATGTCTCAAATGCTGCATGATCTTTTCTCTTCAGTAACATCACTTTTTGGAAGTCTCAAGGTCCTTTAAAGGAACAGTTCTTTAAAAAATGAAAATGTTTTGAAAATGCACTCCAAGATGAGTTTGTTTCTTCATCAGATTTGGAGAAATGTAACATTACATCACTTGCTCACCAATGGATCCTCTGCAGTGAATGGGTGCCGTCAAAAGGAGAGCCCAAACAGCTGATAAAAATGAGTCCATAATTCATAAAAATGCTTTTTCACAAAAAAAATAAAAATAATTGTTAACCACAATATTTTGTCTTCATTTTCTCATCCCAACTCTCTTTTTTGTCCAAACAATGAAATTCATTGGTGTTCAATGTTACAATGGAAACATCTTTCAAAGTATCTTCTAAATGTTGACCGAATTTTCATTTTTGGGTATTGTTATGCTTTATTTACTAGATCAAATATATATATATAATGTCAGTTTATGTGCATATGGCAGAAATGTATGGAAAAATCAATTAAAGACGTAATCAAAAAGACGATGAACACTATTAACTGCAATTATTATAAGATGCAATCAAACTTATGGCAAAATTTGGTAGTTCTGTTTGCTGTTTCAGGGTTGGCACCATCTCTTCTCAGACTTTATTTAAAAATAGTCTTTAGTAGTATTATAAATGTCTTTACTGTCACTTTTGATAAGTTTAATGTGTCTTTGCTGAATAAAAGTAATAATATCTTTCAAAAATCTTTTATTTGTCGCATTTTCTCACACAATATATCCGTCACGATCATCAGCTGGAATGCCCATGAACTCCTATAGAGGGCACTCCACTCCACTCACTTTCCATTTCCAACTCCATTGCCCAGAATTCCGTGCTTAGGATTAATCACCACCAGGTGTTCCCCATTACCACTCTCCTATATAAACTGTGTTTGGACTCTCATTAAGTGTGAAGTCTTGTTTAGTTCTGTCTGGCGTTTCCGATCGGTTTCACTGTGTTTGTTCCCTCCGTGTCTGATCTTGGATTGTTTCTATCGACTGTGATTCTCTGCTGCCTGCCCCGACGGCTGCTTGTTACTGGTTCTGATTTTGGATATCCCCTTACATACCTGACGCTGTCCTCTGATCATTGCCTGTTTGACCATTCTGTTAATAAAGTACAGACTCCATGTTACAATATCAATCAAGACTGATCGTGAAAGATGGGTTTCCATATTGGCATCGATAACAAAAAAAACCTTTGCTTTTGCATGAAGCATCATTTACTCGTGTCAGTATAAATTCAAGATTTTCTGAGTGCCAGTCAACTGAATAAACCTTGTTTTAACAAGACAATACAAAAATTACAGGGTGACTTAAATATCTAAATACATTTAGGGACACTGACTGTATCCAACAGTCTTGGATGTTTATTCTGTTCTCTATGGCTCAGTATCACAAGATCAGTGCAGGATAAATCTAACAATAGTGCTCTTAATACACAAAGACACTATTCAGACCATGTTACATTACATAACTCTAAATAGCATATTCTTCTACAAAATGAGGCAAAGTAACTCAATTACAACCTCATCTCTATGAATAATACATGAATAATAGATCTGACCATTCTCTGTCTTTTCTGTCTTTGTCTCGTACACGTTCTTAATTCTCGGATTGGCATGAAATGTATTCAGCACGCAAATGACACATTTATGGGACATAATAGCACAGGTAGACCTCATTAGAACGATATGCATGTGAGATGGAGCCCGATCCATCAGGTTGAGGCTAATGGAGCTGTTCAGAAATAGTCTAAAGTGTTTAGCGCTCTTGCCTGCGTGCTCTCTATCGTACAGGTCAAGTTCAGTCTGTCTGTTCCGTTGGAAAGGACCAACTGTGGGCTCTGTTCAACAAAGACAAAAATGACAAAATAGGTGCAGTAGAAAAAGGGTGAATTGAAATTAACAACTGAATTTGTTGTATTTGTATTTCTAGTATATTTGGACCATATTTATGCAAGAAAAATAATTCTGGTCTGCAATTATTGTTACAATAACATATGCATTTGAGCATTTTCTGAGCCAAATGTTTCACAAATGAATTCAGGGAATCCATGAACTGATAAAATGTATACTTTGAATGATTTTCTATTCTGTTTTGATTTATATTGTATTACCTTGCATGACAATTTATTTTAACCCTCTGGTGTTGTTTAGTCATTTTTGATAGTTCCAATTTTTTTTGTAAATTAACAAAAATGCTGCTTCATGGCAATGATACAAAACTTGGTTAATTTTATTGCAGTCACAATGACAAAAAAAAAAAAAAGTTTAATGGTATTTTTCAAAAAATAGTCATAGTTGCTCGCCATGAGAAATGATTGGGAAATACGCAAAAATACAGAGATGTTTTATGTGTACAATCTACAAATCGGCCACAATGCAGAAATAAATAAGGTGTGATGACAATATTGCCTGAAAACACTGCTCAGTAACTAAGGAATGGTACACACAGCACTGAATATGAATGGCTATTCTGGCATCTGATGGCTACACCATGGTTATAATCTTTTTTCCACAAGGTGGAACAAAGGTGGAAAAATGTTGAAGGATATGCAATGATAATAGCATGATAAAGTGTTGATAAAGTGTTGACTTCATACATCATAAAATCACCGAACTCCAGCTGATTCAAAGACACTGAGACAAAAAATTACTTTTAAGTTAGTGAAGAGAAAAGATATTGCAGAATTTGATAACATATGCTATTTTCTTTCATTTTTTTGTCATCTGATGCTGCAGTAATAGCCACATATAGATGTAATCTGTCTGAAATGGCACATATAAGGATTTTGTTGTTTGAAAAATTGTCACGAAGGTGATGATTGTGTTTTGTCACAT